>NC_033797.1:14654628-14659694 GCF_001876935.1 Asparagus officinalis
TGATAGCTAAAATGTGTAAGGAAAATAATAGGGGCACACCCCCAATCACATCCCAAACCACACCCACTCTCTCATATGCTATAGTACACCGGGCTCCACATGGGATTTTAAAATTTTAAAATCCCATGTGGGACCCGGTGCACTGTAGCATATGAGAGAGGGGGTGTGGTTTGGGATGTGGTTGGGGGTGTGCCCCTAATGCCACCCAATGTGTAATTATTATTATATTTTAATTTTTTTCTCCTTCACTTTTCCTAGAGGAGAAGATTGTACAAGCTAATTAGACATGATTTGTTTTTCCAGTACGTTAGAAATTCAGAATTGTCCTCTTCTCCTGCCTAGTCTATTACTATTGTTTCAAAGAAGGTAGACTTCTTGTCACAATTTTTTCTGACTTCTGATTATCTCTAGTTGTTTTTTGTCGACTTTAATGATTTCTGGTTATCTTTATTTATTTTTACCATAAAAAGTTAACCAAAAAAGTGAATCAGAAAGAATTTACCAGGAAAATAGCCAGAAAAAAAGTAAAATTAGAAAAGGGTGCATGGAAGTATGCAATATATGCATCTAATAGTGATTTTATAGAAAATTTTATAGAAAATGGCTGATAGTGGTAGTTTTTTAAATAAAACTTTTTTAGAAATTTCTATAAACTGTGTTTGGTTCAAAAATTTGACAGAAAAGTTTTTTATAAAGTACAGAAAAGTAACCCATTTTATAAATATCAATTTCCGTTCAAAATGGGCAGAAATCACCCAGAAATCTGACACATATATTAAAAAAAATAATTAAGTACATTATTACTCTTCCCATGTGATTTCCCATTGGCATTGTTAGTAAGCTATTTTCTATAAAGTGACATCCAACCAAACAAAAGAAAAAGAAAACAACATTTTTCTATGAAGTTAGAAACTTTTTCACACTATGAACCAAACAAAGAAATAGCAACAAATAAGAAATATGGTACTCTTTTGATTTCTATAAATTTTTTCTATAAATTTTATAGAAATACAAGAAAATTAAATTTTGAGTACTTTTCTTTTTCCTCTTTTTTATAGAAATTGAACCAAACAGCCCCTACTGAGAATTTTCTATTTTGTTATCTGAAAGTTGGTCTTGCCCTTTATGGTTAAGCCTGGAGTGTAAAAGCTGGAATTAGCTATGATATACTCTGTCCAATATTTTTTCCCTAGAATTTTACTTGTGAGATTGTTTTTTTTTTTGGTAAATGAAGAAAATTTATTCCTCACCAAATGTGGAAAAATGTATATACAAACAAGAAACTCATAAAGTGTATGAGTTAACAAACTGTAAAAGCAACAAAGCTCAAAGAAAACCTGAGCTTAACAGGAAGAACAACTATCTTCTAAGTATTTATGCACACCTCAAGGTAAAGAGTTTGAAACTGAGATTATATATCAGTAAACTCCCATCCATGCACCTGACTCCTCACAAGCAAATTTTAACTGTATTGCCTTCCATTCCCTAGCTCTCCAACGTGAGGAATTCAACATCTATAGAACCAAATTACAGAGTAATGAGCCAATCTCTAATCTCCTCCAAAGCAGGGCAATTAAGGGAGATAGTCATAATATCCATTTTAATCACCATAACAGTCTGATCTGTGCTCTTAGCCACCTGCTTAAAGGTTCTGTTATTCCTCTCCTTCCATAAGGAGTATATAGTAGAAGATAAAACTATCCTCTTCACCTTTTGCTTGGGACCCTTTCCTCTAAGCTTACAGCTGAACCAATCAATCAGAATATTCCATTCGCAAGTCCTCCATCTAAACTGAAGCCATTCCATTATTTCATTCCACACAACTTGCGAAAATTTGCATTGGAAGAATAAATGATCTCTTGTTTCAGGAGCTGTGTCATTGCACAAACAACATTGAGCACTTTGAATGATGCCTCTCCTCATCAATCTATATCTTGTAAGCAATCTGTCATTGACTGCTAGCCAAGAGATAAAACAGTGCTTTGGCAAACTTGAGTTCTCCCATATTGTATTAGACCATTTCACCTTACTAGAAACTGGGGAAATAGCAGAGTACAGGTCAGAGAGGATAATCTTTGAATTTTTGTAACATGAGCCAATAATATTCTTCAAGTTTTCAACTCCCCCACAGCTTAAGATGGCCTTGTCTCTAGCTTTGAGTAATTGTTTCCACATCCAAGAATCCCCTGCTTTGATTTTCACATTCCATACTGTATTATTTTTTAGATAAGTACCATGGATCCATCTTATCCACAATAGCTCCTTATTGATGTGAATATACCATATTGATCTTAGGGAAGTGGCCAGATTCCATATTCCTGCAGAGTATACACCTAGACCACCTTGATTCTTACTCTTGCAGATTTTGTCCCAAGAAACTAATGGAATTTTGAATGACTGATCAGTTTTTCCCCACAAAAAATCCCTGCATAAATCATCCACTTTCTGAAGAACTTTAACTGGCAGAGTGTAGTTTGATGTCCAGAAGACTTGCACACCCAAAATAACACTTCTAATAACATGCAATCTCCCTGCATATGACAGCTTCCCTTGAGTCAGCCACGCCTGGAATTGACTGGTGATTTTCTTAAAGAGGGGGGAGCAATCTAGGAATGATAACCTTTTGCATATCAATGGCATGCCAAGATATCTAATAGGCAGTTTGCCTTCAGTATAACCCAAACTGCATTGAATAGAGCTTCTGATAGATTCCTCCACACCTCCATAGAATATAGCACTCTTTGTGAGATTTGCTTCCAGACCAGAAGTATTTCCAAAATCTACAATACATTGGTGTATTTTCTGTATTGAATACAAATCACCTCTACTGAATAATAGGAGATCGTCAGCAAAAATGAGATGAGTGATCCTTAGCTTAGTACATTTAGGATGAAAATTGAATTTTTTATCAAACTTTAGTAAATTGAGGCTCCTGGACAGATACTCCATGCCAATGATGAACAAATAAGGAGAAAGAGGATCACCTTGCCTTAACCCCCTAGCACCCTTAAAGTAACCATGAAGAGAACCATTGAGGGAGATAGAATATTTTGGGGAGGAAATACACATCATGATCCACTTGATAAATTCTTTGTTGAAACCCAAGCCCTTCAGCATATTTTCCAAGAAATCCCAGTTGACAGTATCAAAAGCTTTCCTTATGTCTATGTTGAGCATGGCTCTTGGGGATAAATGTTTCCTGTCATAATTCTTCACCAGTTCATGAGCTAACAGGACATTATTTGAGATTTGTCTACCCTTTACAAAAGCACTTTGTGCTTCACTGATAATAGAACCCATAACAGACTGCAGTCTGTTTGCTAAAATTTTAGAAATAAATTTGTATATGCAGTTGCAACATGAGATTGGTCTAAAATCAGAGGGGTATTGAGGGCATTGTACCTTAGGAATAAGTGAAATTGAGGTTGAGTTGATTACCCCCAAGAGTTTTCCTGTTTTGAAGAATTCCTCTATTGCTAAGGTAACCTCATCTCCAACTATTGACCAAGCAGATTTGTAGAAAGCAACATTATAGCCATCAGGTCCTGGAGCCTTATTATCAGGCATAGAGAAAACAACATTCCTTATTTCATCTTTAGTGATTGGAGCAGATAGGCTGTTAGCTTGAAATTCAGAGAGACATGGTCCATTTTGTATAATACTCATGTCAGGTGCACAGGTGGGTATTGAAGAGCCCATCAGATTTTTGTAGTAGGAAATAAACTCATTTACAATGTCCTCCCTATCAGTAATCCTCACTCCCAGGCTGTTATAGAGCATCATCACTCTATTGTGATGTCTGTTTTTCTTTATGACAGAGTGGAAATATTCAGTGCCTCTATCCCCATGAATACACCAAGCAATTCTTGATTTTTGCTGATAGAAAGAAAGTTCACATTCCAGCAGTCTATTATAGGCTATGATGTTTTCCTTTTCCTTCCTGATGTAACCAGGATTTAAAGGATCAAGCTGGAGAAGTCTTTGAGTATTTTCTAGATCAACTCTTGCTCTCTGAACCTGTTCACTAATATTGTAGAAATTCCTTTTATTCAGGTCTTTCAGAGCACTTCTGAGGAGCTTTAACTTTGTGATAACTCTGTACATTGTGTATCCTGTGATGGGTGTTTGCCATAAAGTGGAAACAGTAGAGAGGAATTTATCATGCTTAGTCCACATAGTGAAGAATTTGAATGGCTTTTTCCCTTGTCCATTGTCTTCATAGACAGACACAAGAGCTGGAGAATGGTCAGAGAAATTTGGAGTTAAGTATTCCACATGACTAGAGTTAAAATCATGAAGCCATGCTTCATTAACTAAAGTCCTGTCAAGTCTACTCCAGACTCTAGTGGCAGCTTCCTGTTTATTGTTCCAAGTATAAAAACATCCAATTGTTTTGAGGTGGGTAATCTGACAATCTTCAATAAACATATTGAAATCTCTAGTATCAGCATCAGTTAGCATTGCACCACCTAATTTCTCATCATTGTTTGTTACAGCATTAAAATCACCTGATAGTAGCCAGGGTATTGCTCCCTGAGATTGTTGAATCTGAAGTAAATCTGACCACAAAGATTTCCTGGCTTCATGGTGATTGTATCCATTGTTAAGCTAAAGTTTTCATTTTTAATATAACACTTGTGAGATTGTTGGTTAAGCTAAAGTTTTCATTGTTAATTTCTATAATTAGGCTTGTTTGACGACTGATAGTAGTGAGAAGAATATCTCTTATATGTTGAATGGAATATAAGCGGTTCACTTTAGATTTGGTCCATTTGAGTTTTGATATAGAAAAGTGAATGAATAATTTGTTCAAAACTACTATATTAATTTCAAGGTCTCGATATATACACCAAATGGTGACGTGCCTCCTAGATTCTGAGTTATTAAGAACTGTACTAAAGTACTACAAGCACAAAGTGCATAAATATTTTGAAAACAATTGCGTGTATCAAATTAAGGAGACGGGGTTTAGTCTGTAAAATATTGGGTAAGTTCGAGGTTAGTTTACTGCTGACGTGGTTTCTGATACGAGTGTTTAATTTATGAAGAGCTAAAGAGTCAAAGAA
>NC_033797.1:14659704-14663431 GCF_001876935.1 Asparagus officinalis
AGAAGTAAGAACATTTTAATTTCTATCGATCACAGAATAAGAGCTTGTTATTGATAAGATCCAGTATACCATTAAAAAAATAAAAATATTAAAAATTCAGTTAGAAATTAGGTTGTGTGAGATTACATGCATGTAATCTCACACAACCTAATTTTTAACTGAATTTTTAATATTTTTATTTTTTTTAATGGTATACTGGATCTTATCAATAACATGTGTTGTTCTCGTGCAAAATAGCAAGAAATGCTTGAGTGGAGACTAATATATCATGGCTTTATAACTACGAAAGAAAACTTGAGATGGTTTTGTGTCCCTATATGGATGCTATGGAATGATAAAAGTCAATGCGTTACGGGGAAGTATAGAAAAGATGGGTCAAGAATGATAATAGAAATGAAGATATACTGATATACATAGTCTTTTATGGGAAATATTGAAGCTAAACGCCATGTTCATGCCTCTGACAATAACCTCAAGATCAACTCTTCCTCCCATTTGTTTTTACGAAACTAATGTGGATGGAGCATGGAGAGCGGGCCAACGAATAGGAGGTTTGGGATGCGTTGTGAGAGATATGAATGGCAGTTTCATGGCCAGATTTTTAAAAGGCAATACAAGATCTGCTATGGTTGTAGTATATGAGGCTCTCACTACATGCAAGGGGATGCACAAATTTTTGCACTTGAAACTGGCCCTTCAAAGGTGGCTTTTGAAATGGATAATTTAGTGATGGTTAATGCAATCAAGTACTTGGACATGGAGTTGTCAAAACTTTGGATAGGGAGTTATCAAAACTTGATGGAAGTTGTAAAAGACATTCAAAGGTTGGGTTGGAGAATGCAACATTTTGAGGTTCAGCATGCATCTACGAGTTGTAAGCAAGTGGCTCATGGTTTGGTTTAAAAAGCTTTGGAATGCTTTAATATTGTTATATGGATGACGGTTTATAACCGTCCCGCTAGACAATAAAACCGTCCTCATAGGCCTAAGGGAACGGTTACTCATCCGATCCCTTTGCCGCCGTAGTGCTTGGCCTAAGGGGACGGTTCATGATCCAAGTAGCGCGGTTCTTGAACTGTTTCTGTTTATAACATTTGGGGACGGTTCACCTATGGGGACGGTTCATATTTTTACAGATGGTAACGGTTATTTAGCAACGGGAACAGTTATAATTTTAAGCTATCGTTACGCTTACACACCAAGGGGGACGGTTTCAAGTTTGACCTAAGAGGACGGTTATATTGTCTATGGGAACGGTTTTGTTTGTGATCTACGGGGACGATTTTTATACCAAATGTGACAGTTAGCAATGGGGACGGTTTTCAGCAATGGGGACGGTTTCCAGATGTAAAGATATGGGAACGGGTATATATAGCAAATGGTACGATTTTCAATTTTGACTGTGCAAAAGAAAACCATCCAGATATATCACATTTTTTTGACCTGTAGTTTCAAAATTAAAAAGAACAAAAACGAAAATGAAAACTCCAATGATTTATACATCTCATGTCAACAAACAAAGAAATAAAAACTCAAATTTGTGCAAGTCAAATTTACAACACAAAACATAAGAACAATTCATTGGAATCATTACATATGAAGTTTAGTTACAAGTTTTTCTTTTATCCAAATACATACAACATTCCTTCTTTGCATTAAACAAAAAAAGTGTCTTCTTTAAATATCTCCATTGGTTTAATACATAAAATTTAATTGTCTGGATAGAGCTAAATCTCTACCCATAAGTTGATCAATAAAGCACGTGTGGAATAACTGGTTCATCACCATTTCATTTCCTGCTATAAAATTTAGACATTAAGATAAAAATGAGATATATTTCATTTGGCAAGTATTTCAATTCACTTGATTTATATGCTGTAATAATTTTAAGTAATCACTCTTATAGAAGTTTAAAAGAATGATGAAATTTGCAGGTATGTAAATGAAATAAATAAATTTCTCCATATCCAACACTCTGTGTCATTGAAGCATCTATTAATGTTTGGTTTGTTCGATCATATGACTTGTGTAGCTAAAACTAACGCAATTTAATGGCAAACAAATGAATGTACTTGAACTAACCAACACCTGTGGCATCTCTTTGTTATGTATTGCCCTGCTCTTGCATTGCTTACAATCTCCTTCATTTTGTTTGTTCTTCGTTTGTCAACGTTACATGATTCTATAGGTATGTAGCAATTCTCAATCAATTGCTTCAGAGTAATCTCGACAGTGCTCCTGTAGATAAAAAATAAATAATATTACAAAGGTGGTGTTGTGGAAAATTTGCAGTAAAAAGATCATATTAAGGAAAATGATTGATTCCTATATCTCAAAGTTAGCAATGGGATTTCCTGATTACAAAAGAGAAGAAATGATCGGATTCTTCTCCTTTGTTTTAATCGGGTTCTTCTTGTGTATTCCCTCCGATTGAGAATGCCTCCCTCGAATGCTTGCGTCGAGTTTGCTTCCTTGACAGACCGAATACTATACTGCACTGAACAACTGTCTGGCCCGGTTGATAAAATCTTGTCGAGTTTGTATTCAGAACAAGTATACAAACTCTAATGATAGAGTTGTTGTAACCGGAAAAAATTTCGTTGATAAGCCAAATATCGATGGTTTTAGAGAATCCTCCGTTTGTATTTCGACCAGACTGTGTAATGGAAGTCAATCCTCCTTTTTCTGGCTTTGAAGATTGATCGAAAGATGCCCCCTCCGATTAATATGAAAAGAAATGCTCATCTATCTGATTATCAAAAATCCGATCTCCCTTCCGCTCCCAAAAAAGAGATCCTTACTCTGTGAGTTTGTTGGCTATTTATAGGGGATAGGGTTAACTGCCCCGTCCATAATCCGCGCCAAAATGGGGGTTTTAGTTCCCCATTAGTTCGGTGTAACAACCCACTAAAGCGCACTCCCTCAAAATCGTGGTGGAAGAACACCATTCGAAGTATAGATCAGTTGAATGAGTCAGAACCTTTAAGCTCTGCGGTCTGGCGGATTGAGCTGCGTGTTGCACGACTGACGGGCTGCGTTTGCAGTGAATGAGATGTTCGTTGGGCAAGCGGTTGATAAGCTGCGTGTGGGCAGCGGTTATAAGCTTCGTTGGCAGCGGTTTGATAAGCTGCTTGGGCAGCGTTGATAAGCTGCGTTGGCAGCGGTTGATAAGCGCGTGGGCACGTTGAAAGCTGGTGGGCAGCGTTGATAATGCTGCGTTGCAGCGGTTGAAAGCTGGCGTTGGGCAGCGTTGATAAGCTCTGGGCAGCGTATAAGCTGCATTGGGCAGCGTTATAACTGGCGTGGGCAGCGGTATAAGCTGCGTCGGGCCTGTGCTTGAAACGAATTTTGAGTGCGTTTCGAGCTTTGATTAGATTTCTCTGTCTTATATATGGAACACCAAAGCCAGTAAAGAAGGTCTTATTCAGGCCATCTGATGACAATTGAGGATCCAATAACGGCTTTATTCAAACTGCAGGTCATGATCGCCACTGAGTGTGTCGAAATCATTACACTTAGCTCCATCAGCACCTCTAATGGTTGCTAACATGATATCAGTCATGTGGTTGCGCAGCCAATCAAGATCAATCAATGCCAAATAAGAAGCTGGCATTCGTGTTTATAACTCGTAAGCGGCGTAGGGATGAATCGGTGTAAGTTGTCTGATGATTATACGCGGAGGACTTCCACGTCTTGGTTTGAAGAGATCGTCGATTTTGTAACCTTT
>NC_033797.1:14664431-14726004 GCF_001876935.1 Asparagus officinalis
ATTGTAACTTCCATCATCAGTGTTCGATGGAGACTCAACTATCCATTGTGATTTTTAGACAGCCTACAGGTGGGATTTTTATCAGCAATGGAGATTTTTCAGAAGATTTCAAACATGCATTTTTCGTAAGCATCTCAGAAAAGCTAAAACTATAATAATAATAATAATAAAAGGCCTGATAGAAGTATGTAACGACCAAGATGTCTAGAAGTCATATTACTGACTTATCAATAGTAATATTACTGAAGAATGTCTAGAAGTCATATTACTGACTTATCAACAGTATCGCAACATCAACAATCGATGACGTTCTAATAAATTGCCAATCTAACTTATTCGCGCGAACAATGCTAGAAGTTTTCCACTATCTAGCAACTTTAATGATCTTCATATGACCTGATTGCAGGTCGGTTGTCTAAAATGGATATATTCTGCAAGACTGATAATTTTGTTTCATCCACACTTTTATCTAGTCTTACAACGCTGGTTTAACCCGGTCAACTATCTTTCTACAAAAACCGTAAGTTTATCTAACAACCTTTGGTGGCGTAAAAGTTTTTCTTCGTCGCCCTCCTACGCTACCATTTATTCAGCATCTGACATTTCAGCATATATGTAACTCCACTACTGTGATGAATAATAGTCAGGTGCAAAGCATACAAAATGCCATACAATTATCCTTCTACCTATATTCGTAGAATACGAACCTGGAAAGGACAGCATAGATATGTGAACATGTGTGGGTATGACAAATTGCATCAAAGTATTTAAAAAATGAAAAATAAGGACTGTGGCGCGCATATTGCCTCGAGAAGCAACAACAAAATTATTTAGGCTTATGTTTTTAATAACATAGATATAGTCTGTCGTGCATATTTTGTCACTATATCATATTTATAAATACTACCAGTGATGAAAACAATAAGTCTTTTTAGTATTTTAATCTTCCCAATGAAGACTTATTTCTTTCGCCTGAAATGTATGGTAAGTTTAATTTTGCCCTCAAAATAAGCTACGCGAATCTAATATATCGTATTAGGAAGCGGATTGTCTATGAAGAAACAAAGAAAAATATAATCACAGTAAGTGCCAAATTGCCAATGGGCATATCAAAGCAATATCAGCGCAAGCCGTCAAAACATGCATATAAAAGGTATCAAAATTCTTATGGTTAAGATATGGAAAATCCAAACAGGACACTAGAAACTGTCCATACGCAATGAAGATTCTTAAGAAGTTTGTGTCAGACACATGTTAGATACATCCAGAAAGTATTTTCTTTTTCTATACACATATTTAAGTCTAAAACATTTCTAAGTAGCCTGCAGCATCACAACATTCTCAGTCATTTATAGCGTACACAGAAAATAATTACTGTTGAGCATTTGGTAAAGCCAAGAAGCATCTCCCATGCTAAAGGGAACACTTAACAAGGAAAGTTTGATGCCATGACATGAATTATTCAAAAGCATGAGATTGTAAGAAAGTGTCCTACCTTGTGGAGACTTACATGATCAGTGAAATCCTTTTACTGGCTCATTAAGATTCTTGATAAGCTTCTGGCAGTGCATTAGAACTGTTACGTTCAAAACAAATCATAAAATGTCCTTAAAGAAACATTGCCATACAGTCATGAAACTACTTAAGTGATTTACCTCTTTGATGAAGCATGACATGAAGTTTATCAAATGGATTAAAAAAGCGTTTCCCAATTCTAAAATCATGTTTTAGGGAACCAGACCCCATATCCACACCTTCTTGTCGGATGCTTTCAATCTCTATTCTGTAATTGATCTGCATAACTTTATTATTAAATAGTCATAATAGTAAATCACAATTTTTAGAGAAAGTTAGCGTCACATACATAGCAGGACTTCATATCAGTAGACATAATATTCGTGCCACTCTCAGACATACATCGCGCAATAGCATTGATGCATCTAGGAGTAGATTAGTTAGCGACTGGCATAGATCAGATCACATGTACTAAAGATAATTCACGTTATATACACGCCCATCATCAATTATAATGTTGTCATGTATCAAATAAACTGGTAATGATCAGAATTCTAACACATCAATGTCAATCAAACTTATGCAATATACACTAGATCAGTATAGCTGAGTCAAACTTAAGTGTAGAAACAATAAGTTTATATTTACATGTTATCTCACAAGTGCAAGTCACATATGTCACCAATGTCACTGGTGACAAATATAAATATAGTAGTACAAATTGAATGCAAGGATCACATGAGATATAGAGAACGCCGAAAATGACAAAACTAAAAGGATCGCAATGTGTATCACAATTTGCAAATCAAACAAATTTAGATTCACTTAATTTCGCAATAGTGGGAGGTAGTACAAGGACCACTCAGTTCGTGAAATTTTAGGACTATAACCGCAAAACTTTAATGGTTTAACTACAAGTATAATACATGAGAGAGAATTGTAATCTAGTCACAATTACACATTTGTTACAACCATAGGTTTTTTCCCCACCTGCAGTTCCAAAAGAGACCACGTTTCTCATGAAAATATGGCTTGCAGTCAGATTGATTGCAAATCATTCTTTACAAGAATTACTCATAATTACAATTCAAAGAATAATCACAAAAAAACTGCCTACTTTAGGGGAAAAAAAAAGAAAAAGAAAAAAAAGGTGGCTAAAGTCCCAGTAGGAAGGGGTTCAAAAATGAAAGTATGCAGAGGGCTCCAACAAACACTCAAAACGCAAGTAATTGACTGAGAAAAAAATTAATTAGCCGCGAAGGCAATTAGTATCCCTCACTGATATCCTACTGATCATCAGCATATTAAAAATCTCAGCTGGTTTACTAGCGTCCAAGACTAAATTTAACACTATAGCACCATCGCAGCTTCCTCAAATGGTCAATTTAAATTTTATAGGATGTGCTTGAAAGGTCCGTGCTAAAGAAATTCTTCATTAGTTTGGTTATCTTCAAAGATACATAGTTGTCTAGCTCTAGTCAGAAATTTGCTTGTAGCCCAGTCGATTTAAAACTTTATCTTTCATAACAAAACTAAGGTGCAGAGAACTTGACATCAACCATAAACAAAGCAAGGACTGAAAGCCACTTCAATAAATCGCTAACAGTAGCAGACATCATAATGATCAATCAAATACTTGACAAGATTATGATAATTTAGAACGAAACAAGAGGTAGAAGGGATAAGAATTCTGGAAACATCTTCTATACGTGACTTGTTGCTTTTAACCATCAACAAGCACATTCAATTATTGAAGGTGCTCGATTCTATTTAATTTGTGTTTTTAGTAGAATTTTTGTTTATATTGTTGGATGCAAGCAGCATACATTCTATAAGACAAGGAGTAGGTGGTTGTCATGTATTAATCTTAATTAAACTAGAAACTAGGTTCCCTTTTTGACAACTTATGCAATGAAGCTCCTGATCAAGCATTCCTTGGAAATTTAGAAGATTTTCTTCTACCCAAAAGCAAAGATCAATCATTCAACATATTAAATAATTCACACATCCAACAGAAACATAGCATTTTCCCAGGAAGTGGAAGCTAAAGAACAATGAAAAGGTTGTTTCGAGCTTTTTTAGCATCCTTTAACATGACTTGATGCAATTTCTACATGCCATACATATATGTTCTAAGAAAATTAAGGAACAAGAAGAAGATATTTAAACAGTAAGAGCTGAAACTATGCATTACGGCATTAAACAGAAACCATACATTATTCTTTTTAGTCGAGAATAGATAACGTACACAACCACAGCCAGCAGAATGTTGATTTCCTTTTGTCAATGAGAAACTCAAATCTGACTTTTTAAACTTTTCCCTCAACCTGGCGCCTTCATTACTTTCCTGTCAAACAAAGAAAGCATTTAATTACTTACCTTTAAGCTCTAATTCCAAATCACATTACACATTAGTATCAAATTTCAGGCTCGAAACTTACCAATCACATCCAAACATGTATGAATATTCAGAGAGAAAGCCCCGGACAATATGAAAAACTTTAAAATATTCTATAAATTAGAAGGGGAAAAAAATAATTTGAAGGGGTTGAAGAAAGATATCTGAATAATTCAGCTATAAGGTATGCATCTCATTCCAACAAATATCATCGCATATAAGATTTGTTCATATTAAGTAGGTGAAGATAAACTCATATGCAATATTTCGTATGTAATAATTAAGAAATGCCTCTAATAATTCCAACCACTTTCAAAGATCAGCCATGACAACAAAGCCCTAATTTGTAAAATTAAATAAAAATTTTGTTAAATAGATAAAAAGGAAAAATTGAAACCCTAGAGTTTGATGATTGAAAAGGAGAGAGAAGTGCCCAATCACTGGATGCTAGAGAGGGGATGGCCTTCAAGTCGACCAACAAGTGTCTGTCGAACGAGGAAAGGTAAAGGAGAGGCGGCGGAAGTGGTGAGCCGAGGAGAGGAGGGAAACGAGGACGAGAAGGTCGGCGAGAAGGAGAGGCGACGGAAGTGGGGAGCCGAGGAGAGGAGCCTGTGATTTTGCTCCGTCCAGGAGAGGTTAGATCGCAGAGGGAAGAGTAGATCGACGATAAAAAACCCTAGGGATCAGCGACGGGAGGAGGCGTTTGAGTTATTAATTTTGATCGGGTGAAGAGATGAGGGGTTATACGAAATCAAATAGAATTGTTTTTTTTTTGTTAAAGTCTGGGCGCGAACATAAAGCCCGTAATAAAACCATCCCTTAGCCCATATAAAACCGACCCCTTAGCTCATTATAAAATTTTAGACTAAGCCTAAGTCAAGCCTAACACTTTAGTTTAAAGCGTTGTCTTAGATTTCTTCGTAACGGTTGGAACCGTCACAAAACCGTTCCCTTAGGAAGCAAAGGGAACGGTTTTAAACCGCGCCCCACGGACCGTCCCCATAGACCTATTATGTGGTAGTGGCACATGTTGATCTTGTGCATCTTCTTCTTGCTTATTATAATAGTATAGCTTCTAATTAGTAAAAATTTTCAAAAAAATCTAATAAATTTCCATTAAAAAAATATACTAATGATCATTGTAACATTTCGAGGTTCAATACGCACATAGGAGTTGTAACAAAGTAGCTTGCATTTTGGCTAAAAAAACTTTGGACGTCTCTAATATGGTTATTGTTGGGAATTTAACGCTGAAACCCCTAATGCAACAGAAACGCAGAATAGAAAAAGTACACCAAGTTTTAACGAGATTCGGCAACTGCCTACGTCCTCGGGAGCGACACAGATAATTTCTTATTAATCAAACAAGAAATTACAAATCAAGAGCAAATCCTAAAACTGTGATTTCTCAAATAAACACTGTAGCTACAGTGTTAATAATTAAAGGGTATGAACCCTTTTCAAGTCTCACTTGAGATAAGAATAACCCCACAATATAAAACCCTCTTTAATTCTCTCTCTCTCTCTCTCTTCTTAAATTCCCCTCAACTACTGTTGAAGGCTGGGGATAAATCAAAATCGCAGCAGCGATTTAGGGCAGTCCGCCGCCAAAGAGAAAATCGGAGGAGGGGGAAAAACTCAGCACCCGAAACCCTAGGCGATGGGGGATCTTTTATAGGTGAGATTGATGGGTTGTGTTTGGTGGAAATTTGTAGTAAAAAGACTATGAAAGAAAAATTAACTTGTATTCTCTCAAAATCAATTACAATTTGTATTCCGATTACAAAAGAGAGGAGAATGAATTTGATTCTCCCCTTTGTTTAAAACTGGGTTCTTCACGGTGGCGATGGAGTGTCTCCCTCGAATGCTCTCGTCGAGTTTGCTCTCCGTTGACGATTCGAACGTCTTGATTCACTGGAACGATGTACGTCTTGATTCACTGGAACGTGGTCTTCTCCTCACGATTTGACGCTGTGGAGAACTTGCGTGGCAAGTCTTAAAAATAACTCTTAACGAGTTAATAACTCAGAGTGAGTTTTAGAAGAACTTGCAGAGCAAGTTTTGAACTCTGATCGAGTTGATAACTCTGAATGAGTTGATAACTCTGAACGAGTTTGAAACTCTATGGAAGAGTTGATTTAAACCGAAAGTTCGGTTAACAAGCCAAGGAAAGAGCTCCTTCAAGTCGCTGATCTCCAAAGCTCTCTGTTGCTGCAGAAAGCTCAAAGATGCCCGATCAAGGATCCCCAAAAAGTCAGCCAAAAAAAAAGAGCCCCCGAACTCAGTTGAGTTTCCCCCTATTTATAGGGGATTTAGGGGTGTAACCGCCCCCTTAAACCTCTCCTTAATGAGGGTTTAATGGGGTGTAACTGCCCCCCCCATAAATCTCTCCATGATAGGGTAGTGATCCCCTAAAATCTTGGGGAGAAAACGGTTCTGGAACCGTTCAAATCGTGCTTGAACGAGTCAAACGCTGAAAACAGCGTTCTGGGCCCGAACTGTGCGTTTCTGGACCTGAAAACGCACAGTTGGGCCTGTAAACGCACAGTTGGCCTGTTTCAGGCTGAAAACGCACAGTCGGCCTGAAAACGCACAGTTGGGCCTGTTTAAAGGCTGAAAACGCACAGGTCGTGCTGTTTTAGAGATGAACTCTGCGTTTTAGGCTGAAAACGCAGAGCTGGGCCTGTTTAAAGGCTGAAAACGCACAGTTGAGCTTGTTTTAGAGATTAACTCTGCGTTTTGATGTTGAAAACGCAGAGTTGAGCCTGTTTTAGGCTGAAAACGCACAGTTCGTGCTGTTTTAGAGATTTACTCTGCGTTTTGATGTTGAAAACGCAGAGTTGAGCCTGTTTTAGGCTGAAAACGCACAGTTCGTGCTGCTGTTTTAGGCTGAAAACGCACAGTTCGTGCTGTTTTAGAGATTTACTCTGCGTTTTGATGTTGAAAACACAGAGTTGAGCCTGTTTTAGGCTGAAAACGCACAATTCGTGTTGTTTTAGAGATTAACTCTGCGTTTTGATGTTGAAAACGCAGAGTTGAGCCTGTTTTAGGCTGAAAACGCACAGTTCGTGCTGTTTTAGAGATTAACTCTGTGTTTTGAGGTTATAACGCTGGTTCGACCTATGCGCTTTGACTCTATAATGTAGAGGCGAACCTTAGGTGGGCTTGGCGAGCTTCAGGCTAAGTCCAATGTTCTGACGAAGTCCAGTCTTGCAGACGGACTTCAGAACATAACTTGCTACGAAGAACAGGTCATAACTTTCAAACCGTAAGTCGGAATTGGACGAATTACATATGAAAATCGGCTATCTCGACGAGACGGGGCCATCCGAACCCAGCCGAAGGCTTCGTTTTGCCAAATTCCTTACGGTTTGAGAGATATCTGCATTCTAATATGAAGAGACCGTCAATTTGTAGTCTCTTTTGCTAGAGCTTTGCACAGATCGTCCTCTTGTAATCTTCGTCTTGGCTCCTTGAAAATATGAGAGTCGTCAGGTTGTAACTCCCGATGTTGATTGTGAATGCTGTTGAACTAGAGCTCTCATCGATTGTCGTGAAGGTCGTCAGATTGTAACCTTCAGCGATCTACGTGAAAGTCTTCAAATTGTAGCCTTCTGGAAGTCGTCAGATTGTAACTTCCATCATCGGTGTTTTGATGGGGATCAGCTATCTATTGTGATTTTTAGACAGCCTACAGAACCCCCTCCAAAGTTTTCGAAAGTTCGCGGTTGACTAGGACGAATTTTCGGAATACTTTGGATCTCAACTCTGATCTTGGAGCTGTTGATTTCTTGTCACAAAGGAGTTGTTCTCTGCACTCGCTTCGAAGGCAGCTTGTAGGACCTGTGTGAAGATATGCGCCATAATCCTGCTTCTGGAATGTGGGGGTGGACCCTGTATTTTGAACTTGAGATGCGGATTTCACCATTGCATGTTGAATTTGGAACACAGGTGTGACATCGGCGTTTGGTTTTTGCATCGCGGGTCTGATCTCAACGTTTTGACTTAAGACATGGAAGTGGCTTCCGTGCATTTTTGACTAAGTCTTTGAGACTTGTCTTTGGCGCATCTATTTTAACTCTCGACTCACATCCATTAAGCTGATGGGCCTGCAAACGTGCGTAGGATTTTTGGCAAACCCTCAGCCATCAACGGATTTGATAAGCCTTTACCGACTACCGTTTGAGTCGGGCTAGCCTGTGAATTATCTAGGTCCGTTCCACATGTAACGTTGTGCTAAGAGAATGAACTCTCTTAGTCTTGATGCTATGATTTTGAATACATAGACTTTGTCATTTTCACGGGAAAAGACTAACCGGCAACGCGTATTAGGCGTAGGCTTATCTCTAATTAGGGATCGAGATAAAGTCCCCCATGCGTGTGAGGAATGGATTTTGATGTCCTTTTCACGATAAAGACTAACCGGCAACGTGTGTTAGACATTGACTTATCCTTACTTAGGATTCAGGATAAAATTCCCCATGCGTGTAAAGCATGGATTTTGGCTTTATTAATAACGACCTGCTACGATATTGAATACGTAGGCTTGGCTATTATTACGGGAATAGGCTACCCGGCAACATGTGTTAGACATTGACTTATCCTTACTTAGGATTTAGGATAAAATTCCCCATGCGTGTAAGGCATGGATTTTGGTGTTATTAATAACGACCTGCTACGATATTGAATACGTAGGCTTCGCTATTATTACGGGAATAGGCTACCCGGAAGCATGTGTTAGATGCAGACTTATCTCAAATTAGGAATCGAGATAAATTCCCCCAGGCATGAATCCCGGTGTCTTTTTCACGGCGAAAGATTAACCGGCAACGCGTGTTAGGCGTAGACTTATCTCTAATTAGGGATCGAGATAAAGTCTCCCATGCGTGAAGGCATAGATTTTTGGTGTCGTTTCTTCCTGTGTGGCTTGAAACACCGAAAGAAAGTTGGACGTGCCAGAGGTATAGTATTAACTTGGCACGAATTTTCACCTAAAGTGAAATTCAAAAATTTTCTTTATTATCACTAGGATAATTCTAGAAAATCTTTAATTCGCTGGGGATTTTATAATGAAAACTTGTTATTCTTGTTGAAAAAGAATTAACAAGTTCATTGGGGGGGTTTGACTGTTAGAGGTGTTATGTTAACCTAACAGTATTTTATGGACCTATCACTCTATTGAAGAGAGTCGATAAGTTGATTTGGTCGTCAGAGGTGCGGTGTTAACTTGACGGGTTTGTGGACCTATCGCTCCTTTGAAGAGAGTCGATAAGTGGATTTGGTCGTCAGAGGTGTGATGTTAACTTGACGAGTTTGTGGACCTATCGCTCCATTGAAGAGAGTCGATAAGTGAATTTGTCAGAGGTGTGATATTAACGTGACAAGAAGAATTTATGATCGGGTAATTTTGAGGACTTATCGCTCTATTGACGAGAGTCGATAAGTTGATTTTGTCAGAGGTGTAGTGTTAACGTGACAAGATTTGTGTTGCGATTGGAGCAACTTTGGGGACTTATCATCCTATTGACGAGGATTGATAAGTGGGTTTTGTCAGAGGTGTATTGTTGCAATTGGAGCAACTTTGGGGACTTATCATCCTATTGACGAGGATTGATAAGTGGGTTTGTCAGAGGTGTATTGTTAACGTGACAAGATTTGTGTTGCGATCAGAGCAACTTTGGGGACTTATCATCCTATTGACGAGGATTGATAAGTGAATTTGTCAGAGGTGTATTGTTAACGTGACAAGATTTGTGTTGCGATTAGAGCAACTTTGGGGACTTACCATCCTATTGACGAGGATTGATAAGTAGGTTTTGTCAGAGGTGTATTGTTAACGTGACATGATTTGTGTTGCGATTGGAGCAACTTTAGGGACTTATCATCCTATTGACGAGGATTGATAAGTGGGTTTTGTCAGAGGTGTATTGTTAACGTGACAAATTGGGAGTGATGCAACCTGAATGCATACTCTGTGGGGATGATGATCGTCAGAAGTGTAATGTTAACTCGACGATGTGAAAGATTCGTTACTCTTAATCTAGTGGATTCCAAGTAATCAACCCCCAGTCTTGATTAAGACTTAGCAGGGGAATAAACAGAGGTAGACAAGACACATCACCTAGTGAAGCACTATCCATGATGTCGGAATAGAGTCACATCATCAGGTAGGTCATTATCTAATGAGTTTGACTATCAGAGGTAACTGTTAACGTGATAGTTGTCGGACCCGCCATCCTACTGAAGAGGATTGACTTTAGTGGCTGTAGTATCTTTCCCTTCTGACTGGGAGGAGTGAGCCTGGTCCGGTTGCTCAGGAGAAGATTGGGCTTGGTCTGATTGCTCAGGCTGATCTTGCCTACTTCGTTCTTCAGCTTTAATCCTGGCAATGTTTTTTTGAGCCTGCTCGCCTTGAGAGATTAGTTGTCTCCAGGAACGACATTCTGCAACTCCTATTCGGGCTAGTAGGTCAGTTTGCAAGTTGTGTCGACAGGTTTGTACTAGGGTAGATTGTGTCATACCCGTCAGACATCGCAAAGCCATATTTCGAAACCTTTTGACGAAGGCTTTGACTGATTCCCTCTTCTTCTGCTTAGTAGCGAGAAGGGTATGGATGGAGACTTCTGTATCCTCTTCAAAGAATCTTGACAGGAAAAATCTCTCTAGATCTGCCCACTTTTGGATACATCCCACGGGAAGTTTCCTGAACCATTCAAAGGCAATTCCCTTGAGGGTGCCAATGAACAATCGAGCCAGTATGACATTGTTTGATATTACATTTCCAGTCTGTGACTTAAAATGATAAATATGTTGGTTCGGTGATCCCGTGCCGTCAAAAGTTTATAGCGTCAGGACATCTAACTTTGGAGGATAAGGGGCTGTATCCCATTCGGCAGGATAGGGCCTGATAACTCCCTCATCTTGGAGCTCGCTTCTGTTAGCAATGGCTTTGAGGCGGGCTTCCAATTCTTCCATTTTGGCAGACTGAAGATTCTGCTCATTCTTAGTCTCTCTTCCTTCATCAGAGGAAGATTCCAGGCTGTGGGCATCTTGGTCAGAAGCCGCATCATTAACCACTTTTCCCTTTTCTTTGCTTGTGTGAGGTCGGGATGAAGACGCTTTTCCTCTCCGGGAAGATTCTTGCCTAAGCAGCGAATCTGTCTCCTGAGATTTGGCCTTGTCTGCGACGATTTGAGTCAACATGGCCATGAGTTCATTGATGGCCTCCTGCTGTGATTTGAGCATGGCCTCCTGCTCATCAACCCTCTTTGAAAGATCTTCAGAATGTTCTGCCATGTGGGCGAAGCTCTCATGCCCAACGAAAGAGCTTGATGATTGGGACTCCGCAATGGCTGAGTGTTCGTCATCGGAATTAGTTCCTCTGGCTAAACTCCGATAGTTGACAGGGGGAATGGCTCCTGTTCGAGTCCGAGTACGTTGGTAGATTCCTTCAAACTCGTTAGTGATTTCTCTGACGCTTGGAGAATGATCTGTCTCTGACTCGTCAGAACTCAGGGTTGATGATCTCCCTCTACCAACCATGTTAGAAGTGACTCCAAGGTATTCATCCTCTAAAGTCTTCTTCCTGTGAGGATGTCGTCGATTATTGAGCAAAACGACATTCGTCGGTCGGTTGAACATTGACAGCAATTCCCGCAAGTCAGAGACTTGGGATGAACCTCTCACGGAGCGTGAGGGTAAAGATGGAACCCCCTGTCCGTTAAAGGATGGGACTGGTTCTTGGTAAACATGGATTTTAAATTCATGTTGATCATTTTGAACACGACGAATCACATCGTGTTCCAAAGAAGGAACACGAGGGTCGTGTTTAGCTTGATTAACGCAAGACCACAGTCTGCGTTTTGCTAGTGAAACACAGTTCTGCGATCTGCATTCGGATTCTGAAACGCACTCTGAGAGTTGCGTTCAGTTTGTGAAACGCACTCCTGAGAGTTGCGTTTTGGTTCTGGGACGCACTCTTGAGAGTTGCGTTCAGCCAGATCAACGCAGGTTTGATGTCTGCGTTTAAATGATAGAACGCACTCCTGAGAGTTGTGTTTGGGTTCTGAAACGCACTCTTGAGAGTTGCGTTCAGCCAGATCAATGCAGTTTTGAGGTCTGCGTTTTGATGTTAGAACGTGCCTCTGAAAGCTGTGTTCTGTCTGGGAAACGCACACCTGAGGGTTGCATTTAGCTTGGCTTCTGCAGAGCTCATGTTGAGGCTCATAAACGCGAAGTTCGCGTTGATTGGATGATCGGCTTTTTTGGCGTTGTGCCGAAATCGAGTCTTCTCCTTTAGAGAGGGGACTGTATGAACAGTGCAACCCCCATGGGAGATAGTCTTTAGATGAGTTGGCTACAACTGGAGCTTTAGTCTCCTTGGAGACTTTGTGGATCTTGCGCATAGCCTTGGGGCTAAGGGATCCGGAGGAGAGGGCATCCTCGTACTTGGCTTGATCAAACTCGATAATCAGAGTTTCAACGGTCGTTCCAGTGAGATGAACGTCGGATTGCACCACCACTTCTTCGTCAGAGAAGCTATTCCCCAGCAGAGTCGCCATCTTTTGTTTGGTGGAAATTTGTAGTAAAAAGACTATGAAAGAAAAATTGACTTGTATTCTCTCAAAATCAATTACAATTTGTATTCCGATTACAAAAGAGATGAGAATGAATTTGATTCTCCCCTTTGTTTAAAACTGGGTTCTTCACGGTGGCGATGGAGTGCCTCCCTCGAATACTCGTGTCGAGTTTGCTCTCCGTTGACGATCCGAACGTCTTGATTCACTGGAACGATATCTTCTCCTCACGATTTGACGCTGTGGAGAACTTGCGTGGCAAGTTTGAAAATAACTCTTAACGAGTTGATAACTCTGAACGAGTTTGAACTCTTGAAAAAGAGTTGATTTGAACCGAAAGTCGGTTATAAGCCAAGGCCGAATAATTTCAAAGGCTTCAATAAAAGCCTTCCAAAATGATTCAAGAGCTCCTTCAAGTCGCTGATCTCCAAAGCTCTCTGTTGCTGCAGAAAGCTCAAAGATGCCCGATCAAGGATCCCTAAAAAGTCAGCCAAAAAAAAAGAGCCCCCGAACTTAGTTGAGTTTCCCTCTATTTATAGGGGATTTAGGGGTGTAACCGCCCCCTTAAATCTCTCCTTAATGAGGGTTTAATGGGGTGTAACTGCCCCCCCATAAATCTCTCCATGATAGGGTAGTGATCCCCTAAAATCTTGGGGAGAAAACGGTTCTGGAACTGTTCAAATCGTGCTTGAACGAGGCAAACGCTGAAAACAGCGTTCTGGGCCCGAACTGTGCGTTTCTGGACCTGAAAACGCACAGTTAGGCCTGTAAACGCACAGTTGGCCTGTTTCAGGCTGAAAACGCACAGTTGGCCTGAAAACGCACAGTTGGGCCTGTTTAAAGGCTGAAAACGCACAGGTCGTGCTGTTTTAGAGATGAACTCTGCGTTTTAGGCTGAAAACGCAGAGTTGGGCCTGTTTAAAGGCTGAAAACGCACAGTTGAGCTTGTTTTAGAGATTAACTCTGCGTTTTGATATTAAAAATGCAGAGTTGAGCCTGTTTTAGGCTGAAAACGCACAGTTCGTGCTGTTTTAGAGATTTACTCTGCGTTTTGATGTTGAAAACGCAGAGTTGAGCCTGTTTTAGGCTGAAAACGCACAGTTCGTGCTGTTTTAGAGATTTACTCTGCGTTTTGATATTGAAAACGCAGAGTTGAGCCTGTTTTAGGCTGAAAACGTACAGTTCGTGCTGTTTTAGAGATTAACTCTGCGTTTTGAGGTTATAACGCTGGTTCGACCTGTGCGCTTTAACTCTATAATGCAGAGGCGAACCTTAGGCGGGCTTGGCGAGCTTCATGCTAAGTCCAATGTTCTGACAAAGTCCAGTCTTGCAGACGGACTTCAGAACATAACTTGCTACGAAGAACAGGTCATAACTTTCAAACCGTACGTCGGAATTGGACGAATTATATATGAAAATCGGCTATCTCGACGAGACGGAGCCGACCAAACCAACCCCATCGGGTTTGGTTTGCTCCGTCAGTTTTGCCAAATTCCTTACGGTTTGAGAGATATATGCGTTTTAATATGAAGAGACCGTCAATTTGTAGTCTCTAGAGCGTTGCAAAGATCGTCACCTTGTAACCTTCGTCTTGGCTCTTTGAAAATATGAGAGTCGTCAGATTGTAACTCCCGATGTTGATTATGAATGCTGTTGAATGACATCGAGCTCGTCGGAGCTCCTCGCCGGCGCTCCTCATCGGAAATGAGGTTTGATCTACACCCCAATTCTAACAATCTCCCACTTGGAGATCAAACCGCCGTCAACAGGCTATCTCATCAAGCTCCTCTTCTGTGTGGCTCTGCCCTCATCATCTATGCATGAAGGCCAACTGAAGTTGTGCACAACTCCAGTTTCTGAACAGTCACCGTCTTTGTTAACATGTCTGCTGGATTCTTACTTCCTGGAATCTTTTACAGTTTTAACACGTCATCTTCCAACATGGATCTGATGAAGTGGTACTGAAGCGCAATATGCTTCGTTCTAGAATGAAATGCTGAATTCTTCGCCAAGTGTATCGCACTCTGACTATCACTGTGCAAAACATTCTTCTCCTGTTTGAATCCCAGCTCTGTCAATAAGCCCTGAAGCCATATCATCTCTTTACTGGCTTCAGTCACTGCAACATACTCAGCTTCTGTAGTGGATAGGGTAACGATCTTCTGTACCTGTGACATCCAACTGACAGCTGTAGTTCCAACGGTGAATACATAGTCGGTGCTTCTTCTTCGGTGATCAACTTCGCCGCCGAAGTCTGCATCTACGTACCCTTGCACTTCTACCTCTCCCTTACCAAAGTGCAAACACTTCTGTGTGGTGCCTCGTAGATATCTCAGAATCCACTTGACCGCTTCCCAATGAGCTTTTCCTGGATTCGACATAAACCGGCTGACCACTCCCACTGCATGGCCAATATCTGGTCTCGTACATACCATTGCGTACATCAAACTTCCGATAGCTGAGGCGTAAGGAACCTGAGCCATACTCTCTTTCTCTTCTTCTGATTGAGGAGACTAATCCTTTGATAGACGAAAATGGCTGGCCAAGGGTGTGCTCACAGGCTTGGCATCGCCCATGTTGAATCTCTGCAAAACACGGTTGATGTACTCCGTCTGAGACAACCGTAGGAACCCTTTCTTCTTGTCTCTCGTGATTTGCATTCCAAGGATCTTCTTCGCTGGACCCAAGTCCTTCATGTCAAACTCTTTTGACAGCTGCTGCTTCAAACTCTTGATATCCTCCATATCTGCTCCTGCAACCAACATATCATCAACATACAGCAGTAGGATGATATAGCTGGACTGATATCTTTTGAAGTAGCAACAGTGGTCGGCGTTGCACTTCTGAAAACCTTCCTTGTGCATAAAGCCGTCAAACTTTCTGTACCACTGCCTTGGGGCTTGTTTCAGGCCATATGCAACGGCCAATCCCCCCTCTTCTTCATGCTGCTGAAGATGGGTTTTAGTAGGCAAGGGATGACATGGGCCATCCCTTGATTCATGGGATTTGACCATGTGAGGGAGACAGCTTGACTACTCCTTGAATTATGGGATGTGACCACACGTTGTTCGGAGACGTCCTGCTGTTCATTCGTACCGTCAATGGTCATTCGAAGAGCTGTGCTCTGCATCACGCTACATAGGAGTGGGAAAGCCCCTCCTCGTATGCGTGACAACGGCTGTCAGATGCTTGCGTGGATCTGACCAACCACCGAGCGTTGGCGGCTCTCGTCCCTTCACCTGGACAACTGAGGTGAGCCGCATTTATGAGGGTGCAGGCTGTTTCGGCGCCTGTCCGCTCATTCGTACTGTGGACGGCCATCTGACGGGCCTGGAGTATTGTGCCCTCTCCCTTGATTTGTGGGATTTGACCACTGATGTAACTGTTCCCATACTCCAAGTGGGCAGTTGACAGTGAGCTGGCGAGTCTGCAGCTTGGGTCTGCAGGCGAGCTTGCAGGCGAACTGGGTCTGCAGGTGAGTTTGGGACTGCAGGCGGACTTGGGTCTGCAGGCGAGCTAGCAGGCGAACTGGGTTTGCAGGCGAGCTCAGGTGCGCAGGCAGACTTGGGTCTGCAGGCGGATTTGGGACTGCAGGCGAATTTGAGTTGCAGGCGAGCTCCTGAGCATGGATTGAAGAATAGGCCGTAACTTTCAAACCGTAAGTCGGAATTGGACGAATTATATATGAAAATCGCCTATCTCGACGAGATGGAGCCATCCGAACCGAGCCGAAGGCTTCGGTTCGCTTCCTCCGTTTTGCCAAATTCCTTACGGTTTGGGAGATATCTGCGTTTTCCCCTTTTTCTGCTATTTCGGGCGAGGTTTTAGCAGTTTTGTTCTGAACTTCTCTGATAAGGATTTAAAGGCAATTTTTATTGCCTACAAAACCCCCTCCAAAGTTTTCAGACCTGAATCAGGCCGCATGGGGTCTGGAACACTTTGGATATGAAGTCCCGTAAAGTGATCCCTGCTCTTCACTCGCAGCTGATGATCGCCTTCTAGGATTTTGAG
Organism: Asparagus officinalis; assembly: GCF_001876935.1. Lineage (NCBI taxonomy): Eukaryota > Viridiplantae > Streptophyta > Magnoliopsida > Asparagales > Asparagaceae > Asparagus > Asparagus officinalis. The sequence continues at coordinate 14,680,932 of NC_033797.1, forward strand.
CAAACCCTCAGCTATCAACGGACTTGATTTGTCTTTACCAACTGCCGTTTGAGTTGGACTAGCCATGCTCTTGCCCTTAGCATGGTAAGTTGTTGAGGAGTTTCTTTTAGGCTCAATGCTAAAATTTCTCCTCTATCCTTAGCCTTTCGAGGCATTTGGATTAAGAGTGTAGGGAGCAGTTTAGACTCATGCACCAGTTGGAGTATAAGGGGGCAGTTTAGACTCATGCACCAGTCGGAGTATAAGGGGGCAGTTTAAACTCATGCACCAGTTGGAGTGTAAGGGGGAAACTTGTCTTCTCTTAGGGCAAAGATGAAGACGAACCCTGATTTGTCTTCTCTTGGGGCAAAGACGAACCCTGAAATAGCAGCACATCGCATAGTAGGCCACTATCAAACAACAACGCCTTTTATGGGAAAGACGGTGCTGGGAGAATCAAATCGTTCAGGGACGTATGAGTATGACGACTGATCGGACAACGTCATTTGCGGGAATGACGGTGTCGGCTATCAGAGGTAATCGTTAACGTGATAGGAATTGCCGCGATCGGAGCGACTTTGAGGACCTACCATCCTTTTGAAGAGGATTGGTAAGTTGATTTTGTCAGAGGTGTAGTGTTAACATGACAGTGGGAGTTTATTGCGATTTGAGCAACTCTATGGACCTACCATCCTATTGAAGAGGACTGGTAAGTTGATTTGTCAGAGGTAACTGTTAACGTGACAGTGGGGGTCCCGCCATCCTATTGAAGAGGATTGGCGGGGGATTGTGGCTTTGGTCCTAACTATCTGAAGGTTTGACCAAGTGGGAGTTTGATGCAGCCCACCTGAACTGCTAGTCTCGCCTGTTTTGAGCGGTTCGCCATAAATGAAAACCAGGCTCAAGAAGTGGGGCTCACCTAACTGTTAGGCTCGCCTGATTTGAGCGGTTCGCCCGTACTGGGAACCTGGCTCAAGAAGTGGAAGTGTGGGGAATAGTTTAACCTCTTATACCAGTTGGAGGATCAGAAGAAGCAGTTTATACTCGTGTACTTGTCGGAGTGTTAAGGGAGCAGTTTAAACTCATGCACCAGTTGGAGTGTCAGAAGAAGCAGTTTATACTCGTGTACTTGTCGGAGTGTTAAGGGAGCAGTTTAAACTCATGCACCAGTTGGAGTGTCAGAAGAAGCAGTTTATACTCGTGTACTTGTCGGAGTGTTAAGGGAGCAGTTTAAACTCATGCACCAGTTGGAGTGTCGAAGAACTATCAGAGGTGATTGTTAACGTGATAGCTTTGTAGGCCCGTCGTCCTATTGAAGAGGATCGACGGGAGATTGTCAGAGGTGTAGTGTTAACTTGACAAGATTGTCGCGATTAGAGCGACTATGTGGGCCCGCCGTCCTGTTGAAGAGGATCAACGGGGGAAATTTGGAGGATATGAGGGATCGGTCTCCACTACCAAGGCATCTTGGTCATCATCCCCTCGAAATTCATGCGGGTCTTCGTCACCCATATGCTTGAGCATGCTCTCGACTTGTTCTCCTTGGCGGAGTAAGTCTTTCCATGAGCGAGCTTCAACAGCGCCCATATTGGACAGAACGCTGATGGAGAGATTGTTCCGGCACATCTCGATGAGCGTGGCCTCGGAAACTCGATCGCGGGAATGCAACGATCGGTTTCTGAATCTCTTGACAAAGCTGCTTACAGACTCTGTCTTCCTCTGCTTCACAGTTAGCAGGGTGGCCATAGATACTTCTGTGTCATCATCGAAGAATCTGGCCACGAAGAGCCTTTCCATGTCCTTCCAGCAGGTGATGGACCCAGGCTCCAATCTGCGAAACCATTCAAAAGCGACCCCCTTGAGGGTACCAATGAACAGTCGAGTCATAATGGGATCGTTTCCCACTATGTGTCCAGTTTGCGCCTGGAAGTAGTAGATGTGCTGGGTAGGAGAACCCTTTCCATTGAACTGCAGGAGGTCCAGCGGCTCGAACTTTGCCGGGTAGGAGACCGCATCCCATTCAATTGGATACGGTCTGACAACCCCCAGCTTGTTCGCATGCTTCTGGAGCTTCAAGGCGTCGAGTTGACTTTGGAGATCGTCAAACCTCTTGTCTCTTGGGTTATGGCCCGAAGATGACGCTCCTCTAGATGACTCGGATGAGGAGTGAGAAGGAGTAGGCACCCGCTCTTTGTGCTTCAAGGATTTATGCGAAGCCCGCGAAGTCCTCTCTCTCTTCCTCTTCTTCTCGCTCAGGAGCTGCTCCAACATCTCCTTCAGGGAGTCGATGGTTGCTTGTTGCTCGTCGAGCCTCCTAGACATCTCCTCAGGGATGTCAGTCATGTGCACATTTGTGTGCTTGCCCTGAACTGAGCTTGAAGTCTCCGACATTGCCACTGCTGAGCAATCGTCGTCGTCGTCGTCGTCAGAGACGGACGTCAGACCCGTGCAGGCAAACGAGGTGGCCACCCCCATTTGGGCGTGAGCGTGTTGGCGAGGTTCATGCTGGCGAGGTTCGCCCGTCAGGCGAGATTGGCACAGTGTGCCTGCGCCTGTCTGGCGAGCTGTTGCTTCGCCTTTCTGGCGATCTTGGGCCGTCAGGCGAGCTTGGTGAAGTTCGCTTGTTTGACGAAGCCCTCTTAAACTGCAGAGTTCGCCAGGTGCCCTTGGTTCGCCAAAATTGAACACCTTGCTCACAGAGTGGGACTCGCCTAAACTGCTAGGCTCGCCCGATTTGAGCGGTTCGCCAAAACTGGGAACCTGGCTCAAGAGATTGGGCTTGCCTAAGCCGTTAGGCTCGCCTGATTTGAGCGGTTCGCCGAAGCTGGGAACCTGGCTCAAAGAGATGGGTTCGCCTAAACTGCTAGGCTCGCCCGATTCGAGCGGTTCGCCAAAAATGGGAACCTGGCTCAAGAGGTTGATTCGCCTCAAGCCTGAATAATAATTCAGGCTGTCGTGGGGGATGAGGGATTGCGCCTCGAGACGAGCGAGAGCTTTTCGTCGCCGCTGTTTGGATCTTTTTGAACGAGGAGCGTTCATGTCGACGACGGAGGCGTATTCTGCGTCGACACAAATGGTTGATTCCTCTTGCACAGGGGTCTGCGAGGATCGTTCATCGACCCATTCAGCAGCCCCTAGACCTGCATTCTCGAATCTCGGCTCGGCCTCAACTGGTTCGGGGGGAAAAGAACCCCCTGCCTCGGCTTGGGTAGATCCCTCAGGCTTGGTTGCCTCAGCCTCTTGGGGCTGGGCCACCCGCACGACTCTGCAACCATCGCGAGATGTATTGCTGCGAGAAGAGGACGATTGTAAGTACCCTTCGAATTTGATCACAAGGGACTCAACAGTAGTCCCTGCAGCAACTTCGTCAGACTGCGCCACCACCAATTCATCTGAATGAACGGATTCTCCCACTGTGGTCGCCATCTTCTGTAGGGTGAAAATTTGATTCTTCCGAAGAAAGGAGTTTCGTTTGTATTTATAAGAAAGCTTATTACAAACTAACAAATCAAATGTTTACAACAGAAGCAGAGGGAAGGCCCTCTTTGTTTTGTGTGGGGACTTTAGGTGGCGATAGGATGCCTCGCTCGGTGCTCGTGCCGAGTCTGCTTCCCTTGGACGATCCGATCGAAGTTGATGCCGGAGCCGGAGCTTCGGTTCTCAAATGAGGGAGCCTTTGGCAAAGGTCCAGGTTCAACCTTTGGGAGATTAGCCAGCAGAATATGCAACGGCCAATCCCCCTTCTTCATGCTGCTGAAGATGGGTTTTAACAGGCAAGGGATGGCATGGGCTATCCCTTGATTCATGGGATTTGACCACTAATAGAGGTGAGGGAGATAGCTTGACTGCTCCTTGAATTATGGGATGTGACCACACGTTGTTCGGAGACGTCCTGCTGTTCATTCGTACCGTCAATGGTCATTCGAAGAGCTGTGCTCTGCATCACGCTACATAGGAGTGGGAAAGCCCCTCCTCGTATGCGTGACAACGGCTGTCAGATGCTTGCGTGGATCTGACCAACCACCGAGCGTTGGCGGCTCTCGTCCCTTCACCTGGACAACTGAGGTGAGCCGCATTTATGAGGGTGCAGGCTGTTTCGGCGCCTGTCCGCTCATTCGTACTGTGGACGGCCATCTGACGGGCCTGGAGTATTGTGCCCTCTCCCTTGATTTGTGGGATTTGACCACTGATGTAACTGTTCCCATACTCCAAGTGGGCAGTTGACAGTGAGCTGGCGAGTCTGCAGCTTGGGTCTGCAGGCGAGCTTGCAGGCGAACTGGGTCTGCAGGTGAGTTTGGGACTGCAGGCGGACTTGGGTCTGCAGGCGAGCTAGCAGGCGAACTGGGTTTGCAGGCGAGCTCAGGTGCGCAGGCAGACTTGGGTCTGCAGGCGGATTTGGGACTGCAGGCGAATTTGAGTTGCAGGCGAGCTCCTGAGCATGGATTGAAGAATAGGCCGTAACTTTCAAACCGTAAGTCGGAATTGGACGAATTATATATGAAAATCGCCTATCTCGACGAGATGGAGCCATCCGAACCGAGCCGAAGGCTTCGGTTCGCTTCCTCCGTTTTGCCAAATTCCTTACGGTTTGGGAGATATCTGCGTTTTCCCCTTTTTTTGCTATTTCGGGCGAGGTTTTAGCAGTTTTGTTCTGAACTTCTCTGATAAGGATTAAAGGCAATTTTTATTGCCTACAATGTCAAACTCTTTTGACAGCTGCTGCTTCAAACTCTTGATATCCTCCATATCTGCTCCTGCAACCAACATATCATCAACATACAGCAGTAGGATGATATAACTGGACTGATATCTTTTGAAGTAGCAACAGTGGTCGGCGTTGCACTTCTGGAAACCTTCCTTGTGCATGAAGCCGTCATACTTCTTGTACCACTGTCTTGGGGCTTGTTTCAGGCCATACAAGCTCTTCGAAACCTTCTGGTTGGTGTATGTATATCTCCTCTTCTAGATCTCTGTGAAGAAACGCCGTCTTCACGTCTAACTGCTCGAGATGAAGATCTTTAATTGCTACAATACTCATCATGGTCCTGATAGTATTTAGCTTTACCACGGGAGCGAAAATATCGGTGTAGTCAATTCCTTCCTTCTGCTGGAAACCTTTGACAACTAGCCGGGCTTTATATCTTCTGGAACCATCCTGCTCCTCTTTCACCCGGTACACCCATTTGTTGTGGAGTGCCTTCTTACCTGTGGGCAACTCAGCTAGTTCCCACGTCTGGTTTGAGATGAGGAACTTCATCTCATCTTTCATTGCAAGCTCCCACTTGCTCGCATCTCCACACTGACAAGCTTCATCAAAGCTTTCAGGCTCCCCACCATCTTTCAGCAACAGATAGTTCATATATCTCCTGTTGGGTAAAGGAGGACGAGAAGATCTTAATATCGGAGCTGGTGCATCGGGCTCCTGCGCACCATCTTGTCCAACAGGCTCTTCTGGCTGAGGACCCTCTGCATTGGGTTTTTCCGAGAGGTTACTCGGGACATCATCTGCATCTACAAATATTGACTCGATCTCTGAGTCATCTGTCTTGTGCATGTCCTTGTACATCACCTTCTCGTTGAATATCACATCTCTGCTCATGATCACCTTCTTGTTTTCGTTGTCCCAGATGCGGTAGCCGAACTCATCTTCACCATAGCCGATGAAAGTGGATTTCTTTGACTTTCTTGATCACTAATATACACGTAAGCTACACAACCGAAAACTTTGAGATGTGAGAGTTTTACATCCTTTCCGCACCATACCTCCTCTGGTATTCTGTGCTCCAATGGAACCGATGGACCTCGGTTGATCAAGTAAGCTGTTGTGTTGACCGATTCTGCCCAGAACTGCTTCGGTAGTCCTGACTGTACTCGAATGCTTCTGGCTCTCTCTCTGTCAACGTTCGGTTCATCCGTTCAGCTACACCATTTTGCTGAGGCGTGTCGGGCACGGTTCTTTCCATTCTGATCCCGTGCTCATAGTAGAACTTCTTGAATCCGGTGTCTTCATACTCACCGCCATTGTCGGTCCTGAGCTTCTTTATTCTCAGACCGGTCTCATTCTCGACCATAGCTTTCCATCTCCTGAAAGCCTCAAATACTCTGACTTATGCTTCAGAAAGTAGACCTACACTTTCTGAGAGTGATCATCGATAAAAGTCACGAAGTAGTGTTTTCCACCAATGGACGCAGTGGTTGTTGGTCCCCACACATCTGAGTGAACAAGCTCTAGTTTCTCTTTCCTAGGGGTTCTACCACTTGTCTGAAAGCTGACTCTCTTCTGCTTTCCAAGTATGCATTCTTCACACATATCCATCTCCACTAACTGCAGTCCTGGGAGTTTTCCCTTTGTATGCATGATTTTCATCCCCTTCTCACTCATATGACCGAGTCTCTGGTGACACAACTTTGAAGTTTCATTGCCTGCTGCAACTGAGATCAAACAACGTGCACCTGCTGTCATATATAGGGTACCAGTCTTCCTACCTCGGGCAATCGTCATTGCGCCCTTTGAGATCTTCCAATCATCTCCATGGAAGGTCGTGGTATATCATTCGCCAGCCAACTGGCTTACGGATATTAAGTTCTTTATCAGGTCGGGAATATGCCTGACATCCTTCAGCTCCCATACTGACCCGTTCAACTTAATTTTCACCACGCCTTTGCCCACAATAGCACATGGTTGATCATCACCAAGATATACGTATCCAAGATTTCCGGGGGTATACTTCTCAAAGAATTCTTTCTGAGAGGTAGTATGGAACGACGCTCCTGAATCTAACACCCAAGATTCCTCCTTGCTCTCCAAAGAGCATATCAATGCGTCGTCTCCTCCTGAAGTGGAAGTGACATTCACCTCTGTCTTCGCCTCCTTCTCTTTCTGTGCACTCTTGCACTGATTCTTGTAATGCCCGGTCTTTCCACAATTCCAACACTCGATAGCCTTCGAGCTGTTGCTTGGATTCCTTGATTTGGACCTCCTGTCCTTTGATCTACCTCTGAAGTTTGATTTTCCTCGTCCGTTTCCTCTGGTTGAATTTCTACCTCTTGACTCTGTATGTAATACTGAAGAGGTTGTAGCTTTACATGTCTCTCTCCGTCGGATCTCCTCACTGAGAACCAAATCATGAACGTCATCGAACTTCAACTTTTTCTTTCCCGATGAGCTACTCACTGCCGTGACTGTAGCGTTCCAACTCTCTGGTAGGGAAGATAAAAGTATCAACGCCCGAACTTCCTCATTAAACTCAATCTCAACTGAACTCAATTGGGTTGTAATCGTATTAAGTTCATTGAGGTATTGTGCTACTGACGCGCCTTCCGCCATTTTCAGATTGAATAACCGCCGCATCAAATGAACTTTGTTCGCGGTTGATGGCTTCTCATACATATTTGAGAGAGCTGTCATAAGACCTGCCATGGTCTTCTCCTTTGCTATGTTGAATGCAACATTGCGAGTCAGCGTCAATCTGATAACTCCGAGGGCTTGTCTATCTAGAAGGTTCCACTCATCTGCCTTCATAGAATCTGGCTTCTTCCCCGATAGTGGTTGATACAGATTTTTCTGATACAAATAATCCTCTATCTGTATTTTCCAGAATCCGAAATCTGTTCCATCAAATTTCTCAAGTCTTATTTTTCCCTCATCTGCGGCCATGGCTCCCACTTGAATCTGACTTCCTCTAGATCGTTTCACTCTCTGATACCAGTTGTTGGGAATTTAACGCTGAAACCCCTAATGCAACAGAAACGCAAAATAGAAAAAGTACACCAAGTTTTAACGAGGTTCGGTAACTGCCTACGTCCTCGGGAGCCACACAGATAATTTCTTATTAATCAAACAAGAAATTATAAATCAAGAGCAAATCCCAAAACTGAGATTTCTCAAATAAACACTGTAACTACAGTGTTAATAATTAAAGGGTATGAACCCTTTTCAAGTCTCACTTGAGAATAAAGAATAACCCCACAATATAAAACCCTCTTTAATTCTCTCTCTCTCTCTCTCTCTCTCTCTCTCTCTCTCTCTCTCTCTCTCTCTCTCTCTCTCTCTCTCTCTCTTCTTAAATCCCCCTCAACTACTGTTGAAGGCTGGGGATAAATCAAAACCGCAGCAGCGATTTAGGGCAGTCCGCCGCCAAAGAGAAAATCGGAGGAGGGGGAAAAACTCAGCACCCGATAACTTCCATCATCGGTGTTTGATGGGGGATCAACTATCTATTGTGATTTTTAGACAGCCTACAGGTTGGCGACAGCCTGTCGCCAGTGGCCCACAGACGCCAATGTCGGGGGGTAAACGCAGAGGTCGGATCCGCCAAAAGAACGCAGAGGTCAAAGGGGTTCGAACGCAGAGCTCAAGCGGGTGGGTTCGAACGCAGAGATCGGGGTTCGAACGCAGAGCTCACCTGTGCTGCCGAAGATCACCTGGACCTCGCCTGTGGCTTCGCCTGCGTCGACACCGAGCTCGTCGGAGCTCCTCGCCGGCACTCCTCATCGGAAATGAGGTTTGATCTACACCCCAATTCTAACAGTTATATGAATGGAAGAAGCACCTGATGATATTGTGCACCTTCTTCGTATTGATTGTAATAGTGCAGTTTCTTAATTAATGAAATCTTATAACTTTTCACTAAAAAAAGAGATATACCAGAGCTTTAAAAAACTTATTCTTGCATATTTTTTCTTATCCAAATCCTTCAAAAGAAGAGATCAATTTATCTAGAAGTTTTTATTTTAAACAAGTATACCAATTGTTTTTTTTTTTTTTTGATACTTTTGTACATCTTGTCCAAGTTTGATCCGTCGTGCATTTGTTCTTATCAGTTTCTTCAAACTAATTTACCCAACTTGTTCGTTTTTTAGATAACCTTTTTTCCTTCCAATTTAAAAGTAATCCTGAATTTGTAAGAAAATATTTTCTAAAAGTAATTTAGATAATATTTATTAAAAGGAGGATATAACTGCAAGTGAAAGTTAAGTATAAATCTGCAAGGTAACCTATTTTTCTTCCAATTTAAAAGTAATCCTGAATTTATAAGAAAATATTTTCTAAAAGTAATTTAGATAATATTTATTAAAAGGAGGATATATCTGCAAGTGAAAGTTAAGTATAAATCTGCAAGTAATTTGAAAGATTGGAGGGACTAGTAGAAACCCATAACGCAGTTACGACATGGATGGTATCGTCAGACTTTAGAAAGGGGAAAAGTCAATTTTAATTTCCATATGGACTCCCTTTGGGCTAGCAGTCCATAATAAGGGAATTTTATTCGCCCTTTCTTTTACTTTTGGGAAAAATGTGTCCAGGCCATAAAAGTGGGAACTTCGTGTGACTAGCCCCCTTGTACTTTGCCCCATGTGGAATAGCCCCAAAAAATGAGCTTTAATGTTTTAAGCCCCCTCCACGTCAGCTTTATACTAAAAGTAGATCGTATTTTGCAAAAAAACCGAAACTGCCCTTCTCTTTCTTCCCCAGACGAGTCCTGGTCCGAATAACAGAAGTCACTTCTCATTAATGTGATATGATGGGGAAAATGGAGGGAAATTTCCCCATTTTTTACTCCATCTCATGAGCAATAACTAGTTAGTTCTCCATTACTCCTCCTCCTCAGACCAAAATTCTCTCCATAACTCTCTCCATCATGAGCAATAACTAGTTAGTTCTCCATTACTCCTCCTCCTCAGATCAAAATGGCTGAAAAGGACATCATCTGCATTGTCTCTTCGCAGTATAAAGCGGTATTCTTGAAGATTAATTCTTCAACCACCATCTTGGATCTCAAGTTTGATGCGGCAGAGAGGTTAGATCTTCCATACGAGTCATTAATTTTGGCATACGAAGATCAAACAGTTGGAAGCTTAAAATTTCTCATTGAGAACGATGGTGATCTGACGTCTATGGTGGAGCATTGCCACAATCTTGGACTGAAAGAGGTTCACGTGCAAGCTTTTAAAGAAGGAGATGATTCTTCGAATAAACAGGAAAACGAGCAAGTCCGACAAGACATGTAGGTTAACTGTAAAATCAATTAACTTAAGTTCTAATCGTCTTCTTGTTAGTTCTATACTAGGTTTAACTGGACTTCAGTTCTAATGTTTTATTTGTCATTAAGCAGTTCTTTGTTATGCTCCATACTAGAGTTCTAATGTTTTATTTGTCAGTTCTAATCGCTATTTTGTTAGTTCTACTAGAGTTATTGCTGGTTCCACTATAGTTCCCATATTGTTAGTCCTAATTGTTATAAATTAGATATAACGTGGTATAAATTAACGTGGTATAAATTAGACAATGTAGGTATAAAATAGAACTAACAAGCCATCAGTTAGAACTGACACTAACACACTACAGATTAGAACTAACACTGTGCATATTATTAGAACTAACACACTACAGAATAGAACTAACACTGTAGGGGATTAGAACTAACACTCTACAGAATAGAACGAACACTGTGCAGATTAGAACTAACACTCTACAGAATAGAACTCTACAGAATAGAACGAACACTGTGCAGATTAGAACTAACACTCTACAGAATAGAACTAACACTGTGCAGATTAGAACTAACACTCTACAGAATAGAACTAACACTGTGCAGATTAGAACTAACACTGTACAGATTAGAACTAACACTCTACAGAATAGAACTAATACTGTGTAGATTAGAACTAACACTCTACAGAATAGAACTAACACTGTGCAGATTAGAACTAACACTCTACAGAATAGAACTAACACTGTGCAGAATAGAACTAACATGTTATAATTTTGAAATATATAGCTTATTAGAACTAACCTTTAATGGCTATATTGTTTGTTCTAATAGCTATTATGTCAGTTCTAATCAATGCACTGTTAGCTCTAATGGTTATATTGTTAGTTCTTTCTAGTTCTAATTGATTCTAACAGCAAGCAATTGTCGTTTTTGCTTTTTATCTTTTGCTATTATCTGTTGATACTTCTACTATTTGTGCAGTTTGAACTCAAAAAGTGTAGACTGTGGCCCGTCGACGTTGTGGACCACAAGTGTTCCAGATAAGAATCCCAATGACTATCCTTCCGGAGATGATGTCATGATGATTGATGACATGATTAGCAGATCAGAGAGGATTCCTGCTTGGTGGCACACAGCTTTAACCGGTGAGGGACAACGATTTGAAAGTGCGAAGGAGTTAAGATTGGCCTTGCTATACTACTCCATGGTAAAAAAATTCGAATACGAGTTTGGGAAGAATGAACCGAAGCGTATTCGAGTGTTTTGTCGGTTTAAGGCAGCAAAAAATTGTCCGTGGATGTTATTTGCCTCTCCACCGAAAAATGATAATAGACTTGAAATCAAAAGGTTTGTGGACAATCACAGTTGTGGGCAGCATGGCAATAATGCTGGTCAATCTAGAGCCTCAAGGCGATTCATTGCTACCCAATTACAACCCACGTTAAAGGTTCGACCGGATATACGGCCTATTGACGTTCAAAAGGAGTTTCTAAGCTCGTATGGGATTAGGGTCGATTATAGTAAGATTTGGTGGGGTAAAGAAAGAGCACAAGAGAAATTATATGGTGATGCCCATGAGTCCTACGATCAATTACGATGGTAAATAGAAGATGATATATAACAAAAGACAAACTAATTTCCTTTATGTGACGTTGATTATACTAATTTTTCAATGTTGGTACTAACGCTTAATCTTCAATTTTCTAGGTATGTAGAAGAGGTCAAGAAGACAAACCCAGGTAGCTATATTCATGTTGAACAAAATGAGGGGAGGTTTACAAGGTTATTCATTTGCTACGCCGCCTGCATAAATGGTTTTTTATACGGCTGTAGACCACTCTTATTTTTGGATGGTACCTTTCTTAAAGATCGATTCAAAGGCATACTCCTAAGCGCCGTAGCATATGATGGAAATCAGGGGATATTTCCATTGGCGTATTGTATATGCGATCAGGAAAATAATGTTAACTGGAAGTGGTTCTTACAAGGTTAGTTCTATCCCTAGCCATGTTAGTTCTGTTGCAGGTTATGATAATTCTAGCTCATTCATTGCTAACTCTAATTCGTGTATGGTAACCACAACTCTTTGTAGGTTTGTGGTCTATTCTCTATGAAAGGCCAGATCCATACAACCCTCCACACAAGCTAGTGATAATTTCAGATGCGGATAAGGGGATCAGAGAAGCAGTTAGAGAATTTTTTCCAGATTCTATACACTCTCGATGTGTGTTGCATCTAGTTGAGAACTTCAGGACAAAGTTGAAGGATTTGGGATTCAAATCAAAAGATACTCAGATCTTGGGTAATCTATTGCAATCTGCCTGTTACAAATATACTAGAGCAGAATGGAACGATTACATGGACGACATTAGACTGGTTGACGAAAGAGCTTACAATATTGTGATGAACTACGCTCCAGAAAACTGGGCCAATGCGTTTTTTCCTGGAGTTAGGTAAGTTATAAGCTATTTCATTACATGACTATTATAAGCCGCTTGACGAATTCCCTATTATGTTTCAGATATGGTCACGTTACATCAAATGTTGCAGAGTCATTCAACAAATGGATACATGAGGCTAGGCTACTACGGATACTTCAACTGGTAGAGCACATACGTAAACAGATTATGGTTCGTATGAATGAGCGACGAACCATGGCTGAAAGCTGGAATCAATTTCTTTGCCCCAAAGCTGAACTTGCTCTCAAAGAGAACATGGAAAATGGCCGTCCATTGGAGGTTCGTCAGTCCCACACAGGATTATTTGAGGTACAATCCCATAGATCTTGTCAAGTGGATCTAGACAATAAAACATGCACTTGCCGTGGGTGGGATGTAACCCGTGTCCCTTGCAAACATGCATGCGCATCCATTATGTTTATGAAAAGGGATGTCTACCAGTTCTGTGACTGGTTTATGACGGTTGAAGCCTTTAAAAAAAGCTACGAGCCAATCCTCTACCCTATCCCTGACTTTGAGAAGCGCATCGTGCCAAGGGATGAGATACAGATCCTACCTCCACTTACAATAAAAAGGAAAGGGAGAAATAAAACCAGGCGTATCAACAACAGAACTGTTTACACGCGGCCAGTAAAATGTTCTCGATGTCATATGGAAGGTCATAACCGTAAAACATGTAATGAATCTATAGCTGACTAAGTGTTTGATATGTTGAAGTGTTTTCGTCCCAGTATGCAACAAATATTTTGTTTTTTTCCGATTGAATGTTTACTCTTTGTTAATCGGGAACTAACATCAGCTTACACTAGATAAAAAGTTGTAAGTAACAAAACAACTATCATATTAGGCCTAACGCGCACAAAGAATAGAACTAACATCTTAGTTATTCAATGCACTCGAATAACTAGGAGTAACAAGCCAAAGAATAGAACTAACTTGGTATCAGATAGTACTAACATGTGCAGAAGCAGAACTGACTTGGATCGGAACAGGTTACAGAATAGAACTAACACTGTGAAGATTAGAACTAACACTCTACAGAATAGAACTAACACTGTGCAGATTAGAACTAACACTCTAAAGAATAGAACTAACATCTCAGTTATTCGATGCGCTCGAGGGGCTAGGAGTAACAAGCCAAAGAATAGAACTAACTTGGTATCAGATAGTACTAACATGTAATAAAGCAGAACTGACTTGGATCGGAACAGGTTACAGAATAGAACTAACACTGTGAAGATTAGAACTAACTTGGTATAAATTAGAACTAACTTGGTATAAAATGAGAACAAACTTTGTTTAAATTAGAATTAACAAGCCATCACACTCTACAGAATAGAACTAACACTGTGCAGAATAGAACTAACACTCTACAGAATAGAACTAACACTGTGCAGATTAGAACTAACACTCTACAGAATAGAACTAACGTTCTACATAATAGAACTAACACTGTGCAGAACAGAACTAACTTGCTATAAATTAGAACTAACTTGGTAGAAAATGAGAACAAACTTTGTTTAAATTAGAACTATCTTTGTATAAATTAGATCTAACGTTGTATAAAATAGAACTAACTTGGTATAAATTAGTAAATTAGATATAACGTGGTATAAATGAGATATAACAAGCCATCACAAACTACAGATTAGAACTAACACTCTACAGAATAGAACTAACACTGTGCAGATTAGAACTAACACTCTACAGAATAGAACTAACACTGTATAAATTAGAACTAACACTCTACGGAACAGAACTAACACTGTGCAGATTAGAACTAACACTCTACATAACAGAAATAACTTGGTATAAATTAGGTTTATAACGTGGTATAAAATAAACTAACTTGGTATAAAATAGAACTAACTTGGTATAAATTAGATTTAACGTGGTATAAATTAGGTTTATAACATGGTAAAAATTAGAACTAACATAAATTAGATATAACGTGGTATAAATTAGATATAACGTGTAATAAAATAGAGCTAACAAGCCATCACACGCAACAGAATAGAACTAACACTCTACAGAATAGAACTAACACTCTACAGATTAGAACTAACACTATGCAGATTAGAACTAACACTCTACAGAACAGAACTAACACTGTGCAGCTTAGAACTAACACTCTACAGATTAGAACTAACACTGTGCAGATTAGAACTAACACTCTACAGAATAGAACTAACACTGTGCAGAATAGAACTAACACTCTACAGAACAGATCTAACATGTTATAATATATAACTAAAAGGATGCAGATTGGAACTAACACAACATTTGTAACAAACTGTTTGGTGGATAAGAAAAATTTAACAAGAAAAAACACGCAATGATGCCAGGTCTTCATTTGTTGCTGCCCTCGCTGGATCGGTTTGGGTCTAATAAACCCTTTTCGCTGTCACTCGCCTTCCTTTTCGAAGGTCCTGGCTTACTGCGCTTTGAGGAAGGAGAACTGGATCCCGCTGAGCCACTGTGGGAGACGACGGGGTTTAAAGGGAGAGGAACATTGCCGGTAGGGAGAGCCCTTGGAGAATTGGCACCCCCGACCCCTTGGTTACGGAGAAACAGCTGCCATTGGTCTCTCTCGACCGTCATGTGGACGCCACCCCAACTAACCTCAATTAACTCGGGGTCGGCCCTAAAGGGCTGCGCACGCTGGGGCCCTAAGTTGAGTCGTGTGGATCCCTGAGCCCTCTCCAAATCCCCCCCGCTTTGGACCTGCGTGATGGCGTATCCTTCCCTGGCGTTACCGTCCACCGGCGAGATGTAACGGAACCCAAGCCTCTTAGGGATTTCAGATAAATCCCTAACCTTGAGTAGAACTCTACAGTCTTTGAAGTTAGAATGTGTTATGACGTCCCTGGAGCACATGACACATTCACCGATACCAATGAGCAGAGATTGAAGAAATTCAAAATTCCAGAGGTGGTATGGGAGATTGAATAGGCGAATCCATACTAGAAAGGGTTGAGGCAACGTTGTTAGCCTCAGATCCTCTTTCCAACGGCGAAATCTGCCCTTAAATGTGCCCATATCTATCAAACCGAGATCAATAGCTTGGGCAAGAACTTCATCGGATGGAAACTGTACCATGAAGCTGTTCCCTGCCGCCTCCTTGATTTGATGGGGCCATGACCTAAGATTGAAGCGGTAGGCCAGCATTTCTCGGAGCTCCTGCACCGATGGACGGCCTCTATCAAGATTGAAGATGGCGAAAGCAGAAAGATGCCGTATGGTGCTGGAGGTGTTGGCCGGGACGGTAAGCATCCTCGGAGGGGCACTTGCGGTAATTCCATGATGACAATCTCGAGTGTTGTGTCCTGTCCCATGGCAGTGTACACAAGAAGGATCCCCAGCCATTTGTGAGGGTATACGATGAAAATAGATGACGCTGGGTTGAGGTTTTTAGCAGGGGGAGGGGTTTGCAGAGGCGCCTACGCTGGGGCCAGTAGAAGAAAGGTGGTGACCGTACCTATCGATGGAAGTTCGTATTAGGTATTTAAGTTAATTAATTTATTTAACTGACTTGGGAACACGCGAATATATGATGTGACATGTTTGTGTGATGGAACCGTCGCTTCGAAAGAAGTGAGCAGCTGGAGGTCTGAAGATAACTTAAATAATTAAAAAATTAGAACTGGCTCTGAGATAGAACTAACGAGCATGGTACAGAATAGAACTAACGTTGAATGAGTTAGAACTAACGAGCATCACTAGAACGAACATGGTACAGATAGAACAATACATCTGATAACAATCATTTTCAATTACTTAAATATACATACATTATTGTATTTGTATGAACATATCATTCATCACTGTACACTGTTTCTTCTTTATGTCTTTGTTCAAAACCAGCCAGTAATAATTGTGCGGCAAGTCTTGCTCGCATAGCTTCAGGGATATCGTTCGGAGGATTAACCAGCAATGTTGATCGTCCTTCAATTATGAATTTTACAAAGAGGTAGACGAACACACCACAGTCAAAGCTGCAACATAGAGTGAGTTCATTAGACATTTTCGGTCCGTTCGAATACTATAACACAAATTAACACAATATAAACATCGGAACTAACCGTCCTCTTTGTTGCTCACATTTGATGGCTTGATATCTAAATATTTGGAGCACATTATCTTCAATAAAATCAGCATGATGGGCATCAAAGAAGTTTATGATTTTATTAACAGGCTCCATCCAAGCTTCGTGCCCAGCGGAGCTGTAATGTTTGACGACTTTATCTTTAAGGCCAACTTCTACAAGATGCCAATGATCATGCCTGACCAAAGGGATCAAGAGATGCTCTATGCGGAATGCGGTATATTTGTCAATGAAGTTCAAATATAGCTCGTAATTGTTCACCTCCAAGCCATAGAGTGAGTGCTGCAAACACATCATGTTTGAGTTGAAATTAAAACAAACATGAGCTGCGAAGGCTAACTAATACCGTATTAATTAGAACTAACACGCTACATAATAGAACTAACACTGTGGAGAATAGAACTAACACGCTACAGAATAGAACTAACGTTCTACAGAATAGAACTAACACTGTGCAGAATAGAACTAACACTGTGCAGAATAGAACTAACACTCTACAGATTAGAACTAACACTCTACAGAATAGAACTAATTCTGTGCAGATTAGAACTAACACTCTACAGAATAAAACTAACACTGTGCAGATTAGAACTAACACTCGACAGAATAGAACTAACACTCTACAGAATAGAACTAACACTGTGCAGATTAGAACTAACACTCTACAGAACGGAACTAACATGACTTATGGTAGGTCTAATTTGATGCTAACTAGAACTAACGTGACTCATGGTATAACTAGCATGGATTACACAAGATCTAACATGAATTTCAATCAAAACTAACGTGGTGAAATTAGGAATAGCATGTTCTTACAAGAAAGAACACCGATACCACTCCATATCCTTTGCCGTATGCCTCCTGGCTAATCGTGTCCAAAACTGCTTCTTCCACCTGTAATTGTTATGAAACATTAAAATTCAATTTAAACAATATAATTTGAATTATTAAGGAAGTATATGTTAACCTTGTCGTCAAGGCGACCACCACGAAGCACATATAACAACTCTTCCCTGTTAATACTGCTGTTGGTTGTTACTATAACATTATATCTCCTGGTATAAATTAGAACTAACATGAATTAGAACTAATATGTGGAGAATTAGCATATAAATAGTCAACTGAAACTTACTTGTGAATCTTCTGAGAACAAAATTTGGTTAGGCTCTCAATTTCAGCTTTGTCGAGTCTTTCTGCTACGGGAGATGTTATCTTTAAATTATGTACAAAAGCACCTGTGCTATCTATTATGCGTAAGTTAAACAATGTAGGGTCTGGAAGCTCATTATTCAGCTCTCCCAATAGAGCTTCCTCTTCACCTGTCATTGGCTTCATACTCAACGCATCAAAAGTGGGGATTTGAATACCGGGGTAAAAATGAGTAACTTTTTCAGCTAGTTTTACTTTTGGTTCAGGACTTTCAAGTATATCTATACTAATTTTTTCCTTTTTCTTTCTTTTGCCTTCAGTATATGGTGTCCTCTTCCATTTAGATCTCCTGCTTACCCTTCTTGGCTTTGGTGGGAGCTTTGCTTCCACATTGCTTGTTAGAACATCTACAAGATTGTCCACATCATGTTTAATATTCACAAGATCCTCTTCCTCCTGTGCTTCCAACTTATCTACATTCTCCTTCTCTTTATCTACAATATCTTCCTCCTTATCTACACCATCAACAGTATCCTCATCAAAACCTTTGTTATCTACAATAAAATTTTCATTTTCCATATGCTCCTCTTCCTTATCTACCATATGCTCCTCTTCCATATCTACAATATGTTCCATATGCTCCTCTTCCATATCTACAATATGTTCCATATGCTCCTCTTCCATATCTACAATATGTTCCATATGCTCCTCTTCCATATCTACAATATGTTCCATATGCTCCTCTTCCATATCTACAATATGTTCCATATGCTCCTCTTCCATATCTACAATATGTTCCATATGCTCCTCTTCCTTATTTACACTATCATCAACCTTAGTATCTACAGTCTGGTCAACCTTACTATATACCCCCTCCCCTGGAGAAGTAACAGGCTCCTCTTCACTTGCCTCATCGTCAGCAGGATGCATCACATCCTCTTCAACAATCTTATGTACATGTTCTTGCATGGTGGGCTCTTCCTTATATACACTGCTTGTTTTGGACTTCTGTTCCTCTTGAGCTCCCTGTCGCTTCTTCCTAATTTCATTTGCAATTTTCTGTTTGATATTTGACTTAAGCAGCACTGGGTCTATAACCTCATCATGTCTTCCACATTTTTCAATTATCCTGTTAAGCCTGTTGATCTCAATCATGAATTCTTTACAATAATTGCTCTTGGTCTGCTTTGTAGCATCAAGAAGTCGCTTGAGAAATTTAGCAGAATTTCTCCAAAATGTGAGTTGCTGCTCAATGGGAAGAACATTGATCTCCTCTTCATCGTCAAAAGCAACGTCAATATGCTTTGCCATGATCTGTTATTGATACAAGATTATAATTTTAAGTAGGATTAAACATAATTAGGATATTCTTTGCAGTTAGTGTGAAATGAGTACGACTTAACATAACAGGATACTTACGTAACCTATTGAGAAGTTCTTAGTAGTTTCTTCCTGCAAAGTCTTCCTCTTTGCCTGACGCTTTTGCTGAAGAACTTCACCCCTCTGTACAGCGGGACCTTCATCCCTCTGTTCAGCGGGAAGTGAATGAACATGACCAGGAGAAGCGACCTCCGCAATAGGCCTATGGACAAATGTTATTGACGCTGACTTAGTAAAATTAGAACTAATTTGTTATAAATTAGAACTAACTTGTTATAAAATAGAACTAGCTTGGTATAAATTAGAACTAATGTGGTTTAAATTAGAACTAACTTGTTATAAAATAGAACTAACTTGATATAAATTAGAACTAACTTGGTATAAATTAGAACTAACATGGTATAAAATAGAACTAACTTGGTATAAATTAGAACAAACTTGGTTAAAATTTTAGAACTAACTTGTTATAAAATAGAACTAACTTGGTATAAATGAGATATAACATGGTATAAATTAGGTTTATAACGTGGTTTAAATTAGAACTAACATAAATTAGATATAACGTGGTATAAATTAGATATAACGTGTAATAAAATAGAACTAACAAGCCATCACACGCTACAGACTTGAACTAACACTGTGCAGAATAGAACTAACACTGTGCAGATTAGAACTAACACTCTACAGAATAGAACTAACACTGTGCAGATTAGAACTAACACTCTACAGAATAGAACTAACACTGTGCAGATTAGAACTAACACTCTACAGAATAGAACTAACACTGTGCAGATTAGAACTAACACTCTACAGAATAGAACTAACACTGTGCAGATTAGAACTAACACTCTACAGAATAGAACTAACACTGTGCAGATTAGAACTAACACTCTACAGAATAGAACTAACACTGTGCAGATTAGAACTAACACTCTACAGAATAGAACTAACACTGTGCAGATTAGAACTAACACTCTACAGAATAGAACTAACACTGTGCAGATTAGAACTAACACTCTACAGAATAGAACTAACACTGTGCAGATTAGAACTAACACTCTACAGAATAGAACTAACACTGTGCAGATTAGAACTAACACTCTACAGAATAGAACTAACACAGTGTTAGTTCTATTCTGTAGAGTGTTAGTTCTATTCTGCAGCGTGTTAGTTCTAATCTGTCTGTAGCGTGTGAGTTCTAATCTGCAGATTAGAACTAACACTCTACAGAACGGAACTAACACTGTGCAGATTAGAACTAACACGCTACAGAATAGAACTAACATAGAATAAGTTAGAACTAACAATGCATAGGTACGAATTAGAATGAAACAAGATCAGTAAAATATGGAACTTACACACAATAGTGTCATGCAACCTGGGACATATGCGACCTTTTGCTTCTTCTTTCCCTCCAAAGCAACTCCAATGCCCCTGATAATTTCATTATAAAAGAACGGGGCCCATGCAACAGAATTGACCCTCTGAATGCTATCCAGGTACCTGAGTAAGGGTCTAGGGATACCTTCCCCTGCTATGGGACTCCATATCATAGAGCATTGGTACAAAATTTGTAGCAGAGCAAAATCCTCGATATCCCGCTTTTTGGTAGATTCAACAAGCCGTTCAAGTAGCCCTTCAAGATGTTTACGTTGGCTGGTTTCTGATTTTTTTAACTTCTTACCCTCTTCAGAAATGAAAAGCTTAGCGAAGTATTCCAGCCATATTCTGCTTCTTGAGTCCCTATTGTTCCTTATGTCCTCCCCATAAATTGGGAAATAAGTATGGTTGTGGACCCATTGCAAATCAAAACTAACATTTTTCATACCCCCACTTTTTGAATCAGGTATACAAAAGGTGTTATTATCTCTATCGAAAAAGCTCAGCAGCAGCTCAAGGGTGGGCCGATCAGGCGCAGGAGCCCCAAACAAAATGTAGTGCTGAAATATAGAACCGCAGTATGCATCCCTATGCCACTGACGGATCTTCGGGGAAATGCGCTTCATAAATGCCCAATAAGCCCCGATATTAGCCGTTAACCTTAGTGTTTCTGCTGAGCCTGTTAGAGCAATTTTTTCCCTGCAAAAAATTTTTGAATTTGTAAGTTCAATAAGACATATGAAACAATATTAGACCTAGCACTAACGGGAACAAAATAGAGCTAACACGTAATATTATAGAACTAACATTGGACTCATATTAGAACTAACATTGGACTTAAACTAGATCTAACGTTGGTATAAATTTAGAACTAACATTGGACAAAGCCTAGAACTAACAATATTGGGTTAATCTGCATTGTCTGTTCGCAGTATAACATAACACTTACTGTTTTTTTGAGGGGGGTTCGTTGGTACGACCAGCCATTGTCGTCCTCCTTTTCTGGTCTCGCCATTGTAATGCCTCCTTTTGCATTTCGATTAGGGTTTTCGTAGCTTCCGTAGCTTCCTCCGTGCTGCCACCCGCAGATGAAGCGCCTTTTCCTTCCAACTCGGCTCGGTGCCCGACCTCGTAGTCGTTACTGGATTCTTCCGTAGACGATATTTTTCCGGTGAAAACCCTAGAAACCTTGAAATCCGTACAGAAATTAGAAAGATGAAGAGTTTTTGATGGCGGTGCTAGGTGGAAGAGAGAGAAAGAGAGGGAGAGTACTTGTAAAGGTGAGGGGCACATTAACCCAGCTCAGTCCCATCAGAGGGCAAGATCGTAACTTCCTCTGGCTTTTTCTGAAAAAAAAGTCAATTCGGGGCCTCGTCGCAAATACTATGCGTATTTGGGGCTATTCCACATGGGGCAAAGTACAGGGGGGCTAGTCACACGAAGTTCCCACTTTTGGGGCCTGGACACATTTTTCCCTTTACTTTTTTTTCTTTCTAAATGGGGCTTAAATACCCTATTGTTTCATTATCTTTATTTTTAAATATTTTAAGCTATAAAAATATTATTTTTAATACTCTAACTTATAAAAAAATAACACTTTAATATTCTAAGTTATAAAAAATTGGCACATTAGTACATCCTATTTGTTGCACGTGCAGAATATTCTCATGGGAGCACATGATTTTTATAATTTTATTGATCCCATTTATAGTCATATTTAACATCTATATCTACCCTCTATCTTTTTATTAGACAGTAACTAGTTTTTTCAATGGTGATTACTAATGGTCGGCAACTTAAAGTACTTATGCATTATTTTTTACAACTGATGGTATTTAAGCGTAAACGTTGTGAAAATATAGGGTATTTAATTGAAATTTAGCCTTGTTTTTTTTCATATGCCACACTATGTTATTGACATCTTTCGTTAAAGAATAGATGCTACCGACATCTTTCTACAACATACACATTCTCAATTTCTAATTATAGACATTACTGTTGGGGATGCACAATCCCCCTGATGCGATTTGGAAATAGAGATTTAGGAGAGAAGTGAGAAAATCAAACAATCACAAACACACAAGATTTACGTGGTTCGCTTCTCAATGTAAGAAACTACGTCCACGGCCGCCGCAGGAGAAAAATTCACTATTTTTCATCTTTTTACATCATGCCCTAATCAACCCTTTTATAGACTTAAGGGTTTAACCAATAAAAAAGGAAACAGAACAAAACAGGTTAAAATCCGAAACTGGACCAAAACCCGACTCCGGTCGACCGTCGCACCACGTGCGGTCGACCGCGACGAATCCCTTGAACTTCGTCGTCGTCGATCCTGTTCCTCCTGTTCCACTTTGTTCCTCTTCATTCTGAAGTATATGGCATGTCTGATAGTTAGACTTCACATATTCTAACAATCTCCCACTTGGAGACTAACTATCAATCTCTTTCAGCTCTCTCTGCGGCGACGGCCTCCATATCATCAAGTGCTGAGGCCAACTGAAGTTGAGCACAACTTCAGTTTCTCTGTAGTGACAACCTTGGTAAGCATATCAGCTGGGTTCTTGCTTCCTTGAATCTTCACAAGTTCCAACATGTCCTCGTCCAACGCTGATCTTATGAAGTGGTAGCGGACCTGTATGTGTTTGGTCCTTGCATGAAAAGCGGGATTCTTTGCCAAATGAATTGCGCTCTGGCTATCACAATGTAGGACACTCTTCTCACTTTTCTGTCCCAGCTCCTCCAAGAAACCCTGCAACCATATCATCTCCTTGCTTGCCTCTGTCACAGCAACATATTCAGCCTCTGTCGTTGATAAAGCAACGATCTTCTGCAACTGAGAAACCCAACTAATAGCTGTAGAGCCCAAAGTGAATACATATCTTGTAGTGCTCCTTCTCTGGTCTATCTCACCAGCATAGTCTGCATCAACAAAACCCTGCAGGACTAACTTGCCTCTCCTGAAGCATAAGCAATCTTCTATAGTACCTCGCAGGTATCTCAGAATCCACTTTACTGCTTCCCAGTGCTGCTCTCCTGGATTTGACATAAATCTGCTCACAGCTCCCACTGCATGGGCAATGTCAGGTCTCGTGCATACCAGGGCGTACATAAGGCTTCCGATGGCTGAAGCATAAGGAACCTTAGCCATGTAATCTTTCTCTTCATCAGTCTCGGGGCACTGCTCCTTAGTCAATCTGAAATGACTAGCTAACGGTGTGCTGACGGCCTTAGCACCACTCATCCTGAATCTCTCAAGCACCCGTCGAATATACTCGGCCTGAGATAGTCGTAGTGTGCCTAAGAGTTTGTCTCTGCTGATCTTCATTCCCAATATCTGCTTTGCTGCGCCTAGGTCCTTCATGTCAAACTCACTCGACAGCTGCTTCTTCAGCTTCTTGATCTCTCTCATGTCTGAGCCGGCCACAAGCATGTCGTCGACATATAGGAGCAGGATGATGTAACTCTTGTCAAACTCTTTGACAAAACAGCAATGATCAGCATTGCACCTGGAGTAACCGTTCCTGTGCATGAATCCATCAAACTTTTTGTACCATTGCCTTGGAGCTTGTTTTAGGCCGTACAAGCTCTTCTTCAATCTGCATACCATCTTCTCTTTTCCCTTCTGAGTAAACCCCTTTGGCTGCTGCATATATATCTCTTCCTCTAGATCACCGTGGAGAAAAGCTGTCTTTACATCTAGCTGCTCGAGATGTAGATCTTCAGCTGCAACAATACTCAGGACTGTTCTGATGGTAGTCAGTTTGACTACTGGAGAGAAGATTTCTGTGTAATCAACTCCTTCTCTCTGCTGAAATCCTTTAACCACCAATCTGGCCTTGTATCTATTGGAACCATCATATTCCTCTTTGATTCTGTACACCCATTTATTGCTCAAGGCTTTTTTCCCCGTTGGTAGCTTTGCAAGTTCCCATGTATTGTTGGTGTCCAAGGATTTTATTTCATCTTTCATGGCGAGCTCCCACTTACTCGCATCATCCACTCGAAGAGCCTCATCATAACTTTCTGGCTCTTCACCGTCACTCAAAAGTAGGTAATTGAGATGAGCTCTTGGCTATAGTGATGGATACTTAGGATTGGGCTTGGGAACTCTAGCTGACCGCCTCAACTCTCTAATGGGCGAAACAGTCTCTCCATCTTCATCTGCCCCCTCTGAAGTGGTCTCATCCATCATCTCTTCTTCTTCATCAGAACTAGCTTCGGGATTGCCTCCACCTGAGGCATAATCTGACTCGAAATATGTAGGATCACTCTGCATCGAGCTAGTGGGCTGAACTGCATCACGGTCTTTGTAGAGGACTGATTCGTTAAAGACCACATCACTGCTTCTTATAATTTTCTTGTTCTGCTCATCCCAGAACTTGTAGCCAAACTCATCGCCGCCATAGCCAACAAAGAAACATTTTAAGGATTTAGGATCGAGTTTGCTTCTAGCATGATCACTCAGATGTACATATGAAACACATCCAAATACTCTCAAGTGAGAAAGGTTTACATGCTTTCCACACCATACTTCTTCAGGTATTTTGTGCTCCAAAGGCACTGATGGTCCCCGGTTGATCAAGTAGGCAGCTGTGTTGACTGCTTCTGCCCAGAATTGCTTTGAAAACCTGCTTGTAACCGCATACTTCTGTCTCTCTCAGTCAATGTTCTGTTTATGCGTTCTGCTACGCCATTCTGCTGAGGTGTACCTGGCACTGTCCTCTCTAATCTAATGTCGCTGTCATAACAAAACTTCTTGAACTCTGAGTCTTCATACTCGCCGCCGTTGTCAGAACGAAGCTTCTTGATCTTCAAACCGGTCTCGTTCTCAACCATAGCCTTCCATCGCTTGAAGACTTCAAACACTTCTGATTTGTGTTTCATGAAATAGACCCAAGTCTTCCTCGAGTGATCATCTATAAAGGTCACGAAATATAACCTTCCGCCGGTGGATGGAACTGATGCTGGGCCCCACACATCTGTGTGAACTAACTCAAGCTTCTCTTCTTTAGGAGTTCTGCCAACCCTTTTGAAGCTTATTCTCTTTTGTTTCCCTAGAATGCAGCTTTCACATAGGTCAATATCAGCCGATCTCAAACCTGGTAACTTCCCGTTTGATTGCATAACCTTTAGGCCTTTGCTACTCATGTGACCTAGCCTCTGGTGCCACAAATTTGGGTCTTCACTGCCTTCAGCCACTGCAATGGAACCTCGTGCATCTATCGTCATGTAGAGAGATCCCGTCTTCGTACCACGGGCAACAACCATGGATCCCTTTGTAACCTTCCATGTATCACATGCAAAGGTTGATACGTATCCCTCTTTCGCCAATTGTCCTATGGAAATCAGATTTTTCCTCAAGCTAGGAACATGTCTCACATCGCTCAGCTTCCATATAGACCCATTGAGCTTGATCTGCACGACTCCTTTGCCAACAATATCACAGGGCTGATCGTCACCAAGATTGACTTTTCCTAGGTTTCCTGAAACGTAGTTCTCAAATAAATCTCTATTTGAGGTAGCATGAAACGAAGCTCCTGAATCCAGCACCCACGATTCAGTTTTGCTCTCCAACGAACAGATTAGGGCATCATCTGATTCTCCTGAGGCCACGTTCGCTTCAGTCTTGTTCTCCTTGTCCTTCTTGGGTTCTCGGCATTGATTTTCATAGTGGCCAAACTTGCCACAATTCCAGCAGTCTATCTCCTTCTTGCCCTTGCGGTTCCTGGACTTTGGCCTTCCGTTCCTCGAGTTAGATCTTCCTCGGCTACTCCATCTATTTCTGTTTCAGTTTCTTCCTCTGCCCTCAAGATTCAAGGCCGACCCTGAATTAGAAATCCCTTCCTCTTGTCTTCTACTTTCCTCAGTCATAATCATGTCCACCACCTCTGAAAACTTCAGTTTTGATTTGCCACATGATCCGCTGATCGAGATAACGGTACCCTTCCAACTGTCGGGCAATTGACCAAGTATCAAGAGGGCTTGGATTTCATCGTCAAACTGAATATTGACCGAATTTAATTGATCCGTGATCTCGTTAAACTCGTTCAGGTGTTCCTTGAATTTCTGGCTCTCGGACATCCTCAAATTAAACAACTTTTTAATGAGATGTACCTTATTCGCCGCAGAGGGCTGCTCATACATACTGGACAACGCCGCCATGAGATCCGCCGTCGTATTCTGATTCTTGATCTCCCAATGGTAGGTATAGATCCTTCTGATAGAGGTAGTCTTCCATCTGCATCTTCCAGAACCCGAAGTTTGTT
This sequence comes from Asparagus officinalis, assembly GCF_001876935.1. Lineage (NCBI taxonomy): Eukaryota > Viridiplantae > Streptophyta > Magnoliopsida > Asparagales > Asparagaceae > Asparagus > Asparagus officinalis. The sequence continues at coordinate 14,707,648 of NC_033797.1, forward strand.
CTATCAAACTTCTCAATCTTGGATGTTTCCTTCTCAGATCCCATTGTCTCTGACCTCAAATCGCTCGCGCCGAACCTGGTCGCTCTGATACCACTTGTTGGGGATGCACAATCCCCCTGATGCGATTTGGAAATAGAGATTTAGGAGAGAAGTGAGAAAATCAAACAATCTCAAACACACAAGATTTACGTGGTTCGCTTCTCAATGTGAGAAACTACGTCCACGGCCGTCGCAGGAGAAAAATTCACTATTTTTCATCTTTTTCATCATGCCCTAATCAACCCTTTTATAGACTTAAGGGTTTAACCAATAAAAAAGGAAACAGAACAAAATAGGTTAAAATCTGAAACTGGGCCAAAACCCGACTCCGGTCGGCCGCCGCACCACGTGCGGTCGACCGCGATGAATCCTATTCCTGATCGAGCTCTCTGGACTTTGGGCGGTCGACCGCAGCGCCATGTGCGGTCGACCGCGAAGCTGACTGCAGACTGGGCTTGCTCTCTGGACTTTTGCCGGTCGACCGCAGCGCCATGCTCGGTCGACCGTGATGAGCTCCTGGCCTGTGCACCCAGCTGTGCACGACATCGGTCGCCCGCCGCGCCATGGCCGGTCGACCGCGATGCAGAAAACTGTCTCCTTCGTCATTTTTGCTTGAACTTCTCCATCGTCGATCATGTTCCTCCTGTTCCAACTTTGTTCCTCCTCTCTTCTGAAGTATAAGACATGCTTGATAGTTAGGCTTCACATATCCTAACAATTACAATATTTGTCATATTTATTTAGGGTTCGACTGTGAAAGGAGGGCTCTGGAATTTGGAATTTACTTGGCTGGTACTATCAAGCTTGAGACTTTGAGCTTGGGTTTAGATCTCTCCTCGAAAATCCTCACAAATAACAGGTTACAAGGTTTTTAATCGAGAGTATAACCCGTTAGCTCCTCTGTGGTTTGTATAATTTGCTGAGTTGAAAGTCAAACTCGGGGCTTCTTCTTGATTCCAAATAGTTCTACTCAAGATTCCTCAAAAACGTGGAAAAAAGGAAAGGTGTGTTTCTAATTCTTTTCAATAAAAGATCAATTTTGGCATTGAAGAGATCCAAACTATTGGGTTTTTTTTTCTTTGTTTCTTTTTCTTTTTTGCAAATAAAGCCTTCCTGCTTTATTAAAAAAGACTAGGATTTATACACGTGCAATGCACGTGATTAAATATTATGATTAATTATTTTCAACTTATTTCTTTATTAAAATTTGTTTCTTAGTTCTACTTTGATTATTTTTTTCTCACTTATGTTTTCAAACTTTACTATTGTGATTATTTTTTTAATATTTGTTTGAATGAGCTATACCAAATTTAAAATTTTCATGTAATAATTGAATTGACAAGAAATAACTATAATCTAAAGCTAATTTAAATTTTCGCGTTATTTAGATCGACATGAAACCAAGCTTGACTTAAGAAGGTATAATGTTGTAAAAGTGAAAAACACTTGAAAAGATAATGTTATAAAAGAAAGATGAATAATTAAAGCTAATAAGACAAGATGATTAATTAAAAGTGGGCTAGAATAATTCACTATTTTTCGTCTTTTTACATCATGCCCTAATCAACCCTTTTATAGACTTAAGGGTTTAACCAATAAAAAAGGAAACAGAACAAAACAGGTTAAAATTCGAAACTGGGCCAAAACCCGACTCCGGTCGACCGCCGCACCACGTGCGGTCGACCGCGACGAATCCTATTCCTGATCGAGCTCTCTGGACTTTGGGCGGTCGACCGCAGCGCCATGTGCGGTCGACCGCGAAGCTGACTGCAGACTGGGCTTGCTCTCTGGACTTTTGCCGGTCGACCGCAGCGCCATGCTCGGTCGACCGCGATGAGCTCCTGGCCTGTGCACCCAGCTGTGCACGACATCGGTCGACCGCCGCGCCATGGCCGGTCGACCGCGATGCAGAAAACTGTCTCCTTCGTCATTTTTGCTTGAACTTCTCCATCGTCGATCATGTTCCTCCTGTTCCAACTTTGTTCCTCCTCTCTTCTGAAGTATAAGACATGCTTGATAGTTAGGCTTCACATATCCTAACAATTACAATATTTGTCATATTTATTTAGGGTTCGACTGTGAAAGGAGGGCTCTGGAATTTGGAATTTACTTGGCTGGTACTATCAAGCTTGAGACTTTGAGCTTGGGTTTAGATCTCTCCTCGAAAATCCTCACAAATAACAGGTTACAAGGTTTTTAATCGAGAGTATAACCCGTTAGCTCCTCTGTGGTTTGTATAATTTGCTGAGTTGAAAGTCAAACTCGGGGCTTCTTCTTGATTCCAAATAGTTCTACTCAAGATTCCTCAAAAACGTGGAAAAAAGGAAAGGTGTGTTTCTAATTCTTTTCAATAAAAGATCAATTTTGGCATTGAAGAGATCCAAACTATTGGGTTTTTTTTTCTTTGTTTCTTTTTCTTTTTTGCAAATAAAGCCTTCCTGCTTTATTAAAAAAGACTAGGATTTATACACGTGCAATGCACGTGATTAAATATTATGATTAATTATTTTCAACTTATTTCTTTATTAAAATTTGTTTCTTAGTTCTACTTTGATTATTTTTTTCTCACTTATGTTTTCAAACTTTACTATTGTGATTATTTTTTTAATATTTGTTTGAATGAGCTATACCAAATTTAAAATTTTCATGTAATAATTGAATTGACAAGAAATAACTATAATCTAAAGCTAATTTAAATTTTCGCGTTATTTAGATCGACATGAAACCAAGCTTGACTTAAGAAGGTATAATGTTGTAAAAGTGAAAAACACTTGAAAAGATAATGTTATAAAAGAAAGATGAATAATTAAAGCTAATAAGACAAGATGATTAATTAAAAGTGGGCTAGAATGAAACTAAAGAGGATATAAATTTTGTTGCTAATCACTGACAGACTTTAGAAAAAATCATAAAATAAATATTAATGCTAACTCTAGTACACTTTTATATGATAAAAGTATCCACATAACCATATAAAAAAAATTAAAAGAGTTCATGAAAATCACTTCTAAAGATTCTTGATTTTACTCAAAAAAATTAAGCTATTTTTAAAAATGTTAAATAATTTAAATTTGTGTTGTATTTATAAAGAGCCTTGATGGAGATGCTTTTGTTTTAGCAGCTTGTTCTGAATGAGCCCTGCATATTAGCTTTAAAGTGTAATATTTTTTTTCTTTATCGTGTTATACGGATGTTTGCTTGGTTTGCTTATCTATCTCTTATTTCTTCAATAAGTTGATATATTATTAACACAATATACGATGACATGCATATCTTTCATACAAATTTGAGACAGGTATAAGATGAATTTTATATTTAGTGGTATTTAATAAGAATTTTAGTTGTAAAATATGTTACCTTCATATTTAAAGATTTTGAAATCTGACAGTAATATTACATGCTTATCTTTGATCGTGTTGTTAAAAATTAATTTTTCGTTAGTAGTCATATCCCCAAATAAGGATACTTGCAAAGTTGTGCCACTATATAGAGAAGACAAATATCAATTTTTTTACTTACACTATGGTAACTAAGTATCATGTGCATATTTTTTATCCATTATAGTGATTATTCTCATCTTATCTAGTTTATTATATCTCACAATGTAGTTGATCAATGGCTTCACTTTAGTTTCTATTGTAAGATTATTTATATGAAATTTTATATTAAGTTTATGATTCCTTCAGTATTTTTAGAATAAAGTATAAAAATTTATAAGTACTTACTAATTTTTCTTGTACTTTTCATGAATAATATTTTTTTAATTAGGACATAATTGTTCAATAAGTTCTTCAAGGAGAACTCAGTTAGTGCTTCTTTGCTCGATATGCTTTTTACTAATGTCAATTCAGGTGATTCATGAATGTTTCTGAATTTTGAGTTTATTTCCTTCACTGCTCCATTTGAAATGAAAACAACTTAGTTCTTTTAGGCTATGTTTGACAAGGGGATAAATGAAGGGTTAAGGGGGTTTAACCCTTCATTAGCCTGCCAAACAGAAAAAAAAATAAAAAGGGTTAAAAAACCCGCACGTGACCCCAAATGCTCATTTATCTCGTCGATTGACGGGTTAACTAGTCCTCATAAGAAGGCGGAACAACGTTTGTTCCGCCTTCTCACACGAGGGTAGACAGCGGAATTTAGAAAAAAAATTCATCTGAATCTCGTGCGGGGAGGCAGAGCGGAGTTCGGCAGCGGAATTAGGGGAATTAGGCAACAGAATTTGGAGGGAAAGAAGCAGGGGAATTAAGGGAATTAGGAAAAAATTTCATCTGGATCTATTCTCATTACCACTAGCTTCTTTCGCCACAAGCTCTAGATTGAACAAGGAGATCCCTTTCGGTGATCTTGATGAAGATCCGGTTGTAAATTTTTCTGGGTTTTATGCAAAATTTGATCTCTGTTTTCTCTCTCTAAGTAGAAACAAGTAGAGAAAGATAGCAGGGAGAAGAGTTTATGGAGGTCCAGAGATGGGTGTTTTGTTGCAGAATGAAGGGATTTCTTCTGAGGCTTTCCAGGCTTTGATTTTTTCTAGCTCCTCTCATACTGGTTTCTGTGGTAAGCTCCTTTTCCTTTTCATATTTATTATGATGCTAAGGTTAAATTTCAAGTTAAGCTCTGATCAATTTTCATAGTTATATTTAGACTTGACGTTGTTGTTAGACCCTAGAGGGGGGGGTGATTAGGGTCTTATGCTAATCTAATCCGATTTAAAAGCCAATTAAAACTTATTAACAAATTATCCTAGCAAGTATGAAATATAACAACTATATATAAGCTAGGATAAGCAAAATGAACAACAAAGAGAAAACAACTATATATAAGCTAGGATAAGCAAAATGAACAACAAAGAGATATATCCTATATGATAGAAATATGTGTAAGGATATATGAACAATAAGATATATCCTAACAAAGAGGTATAGACAATATATGTGCAAGGATATAAAATTAACACGAGATGAATTAATCATAAACTAGATAGAGGGGAAAACAACAATGAGCAATTGACAAAGGCAATATGAATAATAAGCACGAATGTAAAAGTACGCCAATGCAATCACAAACAAAACGATATGTTTACGAGGTTCGGTCCCCACGACCTACGTCCACGCTCCTCACCTCGAGGAGATCTCCACTATCACAACCGGGTTTTCTACGTTCACCCGAACAACGTTTACACTATGTAATCACACCTCACACACTAAGTGTTTTTCCTAGCCCGTGTCCTAGCCGTGTCTCCCTCAAGTGCTCGGTTACAACCTCTCCCTAGGCACGTCAACCGACGCCACTCCTCTTGGGACGATCCCCGACTCTCACCACACACTCCTCACTCGGTGTACAAGTGTATTACAAAGTGATTCTCACAATAAGCATAAATATGACAAATGATTGTTCTCAAAACAAGGTGAGAACTCAATTAAGCTCACTCTCAATGTCACAAACCCACAACCCTAAATTATACTATGAATGTAAATACAATAAGCTCAATAGGTTGTGTGTGAACAAAGAGTATCAATAAAACAATTAAACTAAACTCAATATGAAATCTAGCTTATGAAATTATAATCAAAAAAATAAATTGCTAGATGAGTTTAGAAACACTTCTCTAAAAATGACAAGAGAGTAGGAGAAGAGTGAATGCTCAAACACCAAAGGATGATCTCCACTTGCTCTTGTGGAATTGAATTCACAAACTCAAACCCTCAATTGCTTAAAAGCTTCTTAAACCAAACTTAAACAAACACTAAACAAGTTTAAACCCTTGTTAAACTATTTTAAAACATTCTCTTATGAGTTGAAAGATGACAGCAATGGGGTATTTATACCCTCTAAAGATCTTAGCAAAAAACCCCAAAACAAATGACAAAACAGCCCCCAGAGAAACAACTCAGAAATAGCCGTTAGTAGCCAACGGCTATATTGTCGGTCTACCGGAAATTCTGTCGGTCGATCGATGGAAAATTTCGGTCGACCGACGGAAAGTTCGGTCGACCGTTATCCAGGTCGAAAACGAGAAAACGAGCAAACACTTATCCGGTCGACCGGTGCGGTCGACCGAAGGAAGCTCTCGGTCGACCGAGGAAAATTTCGGTCGCCCGACGGAAAGTTCGGTCGACCGTTATCCAGGTCGAAAACGAGAAAACGAGCAGACACAAATCCGGTCGACCGGTGCGGTCGACCGATGGAGCTTTTCGGTCGACCGGACCGGTCGACCGACCAACTCTCTGGACCATGCTGACGAAAGAAAAAACGAGCGGTCGACCGGTTCGGTCGACCGAATACTGATACTTCTGAAAACTGTTTATCTGATTTTGAAACACTGTTTAAAAATATCAAACAAATTCCAAAAAATGTAAAACTTTGGGGAATGATTGTAGACATGATAATAAACATGCTACAGTGACTGGTTATCAGAAAAGACATCCCAAATGTAAAATATCATCATTTTGCAAGGAGGTCCAAAACACGAAAATATGAACATATGAATTTTGACATTTAGGCTAAACCATGTTTTGAAACTTTGCACAATGATTTTGTAGACTTAATAAAATATGTATATAATTGTTATTAAGTCCATAAACTTAGAAAACAATGTTTTCACAAATACAATAGAAAATAAAACCTATGAGTATGTATATGAAAATATATTTGTTTCATATCTATGTAGATAAACCAAATCACAATAATAAATATGAAACATGTAATTTCATATTTATAAACATGAAAACCAAAACTTGTGTTGTATATATATGTGATTACATATATATACAAGGAAACTAATAAAATGTGTGTGTATAGATAATTGAGCTTAGAGTACTTAACACACATAATATAAATCCTAAACTACATTACCCAAGCAATCTTGATCTTCAATTAAGCTTGACTTGGTAAACGTTGCGGATGAAGCTTGAACTTGATCTTTAACTTGAATTGTTGTATAGGCTTCAATCCGACATTCCGCCAACCTCCTTTGGATATCATCGTTGAAGCTCTATTCCATCCATCCTCCAACAACGTTGTTTGTCTACAATAAATACGAAAACACAAATACTAGACAAACAACATTAGTGGTAAATTGTTTGTTAAACATCATCAAAACAAGAAGGCCAACAATCTCCCCCTTTTTGATGATGACAAACAATTTACAAAAAGGATATATGCATGAAAGGAAATGAACATACAATGTATAATATATCATGCATATAAACAAGAAAGAATATACTCACAATATTTCTCCCCCTTTGACAACATCAAAAAGGGGACAAAAGAATTAAGAGAGCGAAAGCTCCCCCTATCAATAAGCACGGGTGAGTATCAAACATAAAAAGATATAGGGATTTAGCATCCGGTAAACATGATTTGGGAATAAACACCCAATAAAGCCGGAGGGTTATATAAGTGCAAACCTCTTATCAAAGCAAAACCAATAATCATGAAAACAAAAGAATTTAACCAATAAAAGGAATTGTTTTCATAAAAGTTTAAAATACATTTTTCAAAACCAAGAAAGAGAAAAAATGAAAACACTAAAATTCTTGGTTTAAAAATTATTTTGGCACCCAAGCATTCTTGGTGCCGGATTGGTTAGGGACATGACCCCTATCATTCAAGCTTAAAGCCTTAGGGTTATGAAGCCTCTTAGGTATATGTGGTGCACTAACATGGTCAAAACAATATTCATTCAAATGACCCTTCCGATTGCAATTTGTGCAATGAAAGAGATCCATTTGTTTTTGTGGACCATTAGTTCGTGCACGTGAATCATTTGCAAATAAATATTTTCTTTTAAGATTATTTTGCAAATGTGAAACATTATCAAAACAAAACTTTCCTAAGTGGCCATATCTACCACAAACATCACATCTAAAAACATGTGGTCTACTAGAAGCATTTGGCAAATGAGATTTAATTTTCAAATCAAAACAATATTTGGCCAAATGACCAAGACGACCACAATGATCACATCTATACACATGAGCATGCTTATGATGAATAATGGGTGCATGTGTGTGTTCATGTGATGAAGAAGTTACATGAGATGCACAAGAATGATTAATATTCTTATGTTTTTGTACATCATAACAAAACTTAGCTAAATGACCTTGACGGCCGCAAATAGAACACTTGTAAGTTTTGCTATACATGTGTGGATAATGAGTGGATGATTTTGATTTGGTCTTGGCACAAATGTTCATAAGCTTCTTATGGTTATTAATGCATATTTTCAAAGTTGAATCTAAAGATGAAATACTATTTTTCATAAGATTCAAATCTTCATTTTTAGGCACATATGCATTTTTAGAAGTAGAACATAAATAATCATTTATAAAGGAAGCAGTATTATTTTGTATGTTCTTTACTTCTAACATGGCATTATCTCTTTCATGAGTTAAACTAGCAACGTTTGAAGTTAAAGAAACATGATCCAATTTTAATTTTTCATTGTTTTCTTTAAGGATCACATTTTCATTAGAAATAGTTTCAAACTTAGATGCTAACAACTCATGATCGGATTTCAAAATTTCATGCTTGCTTTGTAAATTAATGAAATCATTTTGCAATTTGTTAAAGGCATGTAATAATTTTTCACTAGCACAAGCAAGTTCATCATTAGGTAAATCATTAATAGATTTGAACTCGCAAACCTCACTAGGGCTATCGCCTAGTGGCCGTGTGCATGATGCTCCACATGAACTTGAAGCGGGATCCTCCAAAGCTTGTCGGATCGCCTCCAAGTCTCCTTGATGTGCTTCTATAAATATCCATAAGGTGTAAGCACTATCAAAATGAACAAACTTGTTAGACATAGATGAGTTAAAAGCATTTAACAAATATTCTAACAAAATGTTGTTCATAGTAAACATGCGATGATCATTTTTATTCCACTTGGATTTCTCCAAAATGGGCACAATATAAGCATCATCTATAATTTCCCATAAATCAAAATGTTTAGATCTAACAAATAGTTTAAATCTAACACACCATTGGGCATAGGGGAAATTGTCTAATCTAGGAGCAACACTAGAATCATAGCCTAAACAAGATGCATCATTCATATTCATAATTTGTAAAAATATATGCAAGCAAGATACAAATAAAGCTCAAAATTAGATTAGCACAATAAGCTAACTTGGATCTTTAACTCAAGGCGATTAGACCTTAAATCAAAGAGCACCAAGCTCTGATACCAATTGTTAGACCCTAGAGGGGGGGTGATTAGGGTCTTATGCTAATCTAATCCGATTAAATGCCAATTAAAACTTATTAACAAATTATCCTAGCAAGTATGAAATATAACAACTATATATAAGCTAGGATAAGCAAAATGAACAACAAAGAGATATATCCTATATGATAGAAATATGTGTAAGGATATATGAACAATAAGATATATCCTAACAAAGAGGTATAGACAATATATGTGCAAGGATATAAAATTAACACGAGGGTGAATTAATCATAAACTAGATAGAGGGAAAAAAAACAACAATGAGCAATTGACAAAGGCAATATGAATAATAAGCACGAATGTAAAAGTACGCCAATGCAATCACAAACAAAACGATATGTTTACGAGGTTCGGTCCCCACGACCTACGTCCCCGCTCCTCACCTCGCGGAGATCTCCACTATCACAACCGGGTTTTCTACGTTCACCCGAACAACGTTTACACCTCATAATACAATCACTATGTAATCACACCTCACACACTAAGTGTTGGTCCTAGCCCGTGTCCTCCTCCTCAAGTGCTCGGTTACAACCTCTCCCTAGGCACATCAACCGACGCCACTCCTCTTGGATTCGACCCCGTCTCTCACCACACACTTCTCTCGGTGTACAAGTGTATTACAAGTGTTTACACCTCACAATATAATCACTATGCAATCACACTTTACACACTAAGTGTTGGTCCTAGCCCGTGTCCTCCTCCTCAAGTGCTCGGTTACAACCTCTCCCTAGGCACGTCAACCGACGCCACTCCTCTTGGGACGATCCCCGACTCTCACCACACACTCCTCACTCGGTGTACAAGTGTATTACAAAGTGATTCTCACAATAAGCACAAATATGACAAATGATTGTTCTCAAAACAAGGTGAGAACTCAATTAAGCTCACTCTCAATGTCACAAACCCACAACCCTAAATTATACTATGAATGTAAATACAATAAGCTCAATAGGTTGTGTGTGAACAAAGAGTATCAATAAAACAATTAAACCAAACTCAATATGAAATCTAGCTTATGAAATTATAATCAAAATAATAAACTGCTAGATGAGTTTAGAAACACTTCTCTAAAGATGACAAGAGAGTAGGAGAAGAGTGAATGCTCAAACACCAAAGGATGATCTCCACTTGCTCTTGTGAAATTGAATTCACAAACTCAAACCCTCAATTGCTTAAAAGCTTCTTAAACCAAACTTAAACAAACACTAAACAAGTTTAAACCCTTGTTAAACTATTTTAAAACATTCTCTTGTGAGTTGAAAGATGACAGCAATGGGGTATTTATACCCTCTAAAGATCTTAGCAAAAAACCCCAAAACAAATGACAAAACAGCCTCCAAAGAAACAGCTCAGAAATATCCGTTAGTAGCCAACGGCTATATTGTCGGTCGACCGGAAATTCTGTCGGTCGACCGATGAAAAATTTCGGTCGACCGACGGAAATTTCGGTCGACCGACGGAAAGTTCGGTCGACCGTTATCCAGGTCGAAAACGAGAAAACGAGCAGACACAAATCCGGTCGACCGGTGCGGTCGACCGATGGAGCTTTTCGGTTGACCGGACCGGTCGACCGACCAACTCTCTGGACCATGCTAACGAAAGAACAAACGAGCGGTTGACCGGTTCGGTCGACCGAATACTGATACTTCTGAAAACTGTTTATCTGATTTTGAAACACTGTTTAAAAATATCAAATAAATTCCAAAAAAATGTAAAACTTTGGGGAATGATTGTAGACATGATAATGACATCCCAAATGTAAAATATCATCATTTTGCAAGGAGGTCCAAAACACGAAAATATGAACATATGAATTTTGACATTTAGGCTAAACCATGTTTTGAAACTTTGCACAATGATTTTGTAGACTTAATAAAATATGTATATGATTGTTATTAAGTCCATAAACTTAGAAAATAATGTTTTCACAAATACAATAGAAAATAAAACCTATGAGTATGTATATGAAAATATATTTGTTTCATATCTATGTAGATAAACCAAATCACAATAATAAATATGAAACATGTAATTTTATATTTATAAACATGAAAACCAAAACTTGTGTTGTATATATATGTGATTACATATATATACAAGGAAACTAATAAAATGTGTGTGTATAGATAATTGAGCTTAGAGTACGTAACACACATAATATAAATCTATACTAGATTACCCAAGCCGATCTTGATCTTCAATAAGCTTGACTTGGTACACTTTGCGGATGAAGCTTGAACTTGGATCTTGAACTTTGAATAGCAAGACTTCACCGACATTCCGCCAACCTCCTTTTGATATGATCGTTGAAGCTCTATTCCATCCATCCTCCAACAACGTTGTTTGTCTACAATAAATAGATAACACAAGCACTAGACAAACAACATTAGTTATAAATTGTTTGTTAAACATCATCAAAATAAGAAGGCCAACAGTTGTCTTTAAAGATTCATCCGAATAAACCTTATCCTGAGAGGCAATTCAATTAATAAGTTTCCACTGAGAGTTGTTCATCTCTATAATTGAATCTTTTTTGCATCATTTGTCACAATTATTGTTCGGCTTGACATGGGAAATTAAAGATATATTGAAGTATTCTTTACATCATTCTCATTAATACTGTATGAATCTCCACTGACTATTATTTCGTCACTTATCATACCATTGTACTGAATCATTTGAGTACTTATATTTTCAGGCTCTAGATAAACTTTGAGGAAATTTTCCATAGCACAAGCAACCAGCCATTCTACCACCCTAGAGAACATGAGGAAACCTTTGATGATGATTATGATGAGTCCCTCCATCAGCCAGAGAAGAAGAGGAGGCTCACTTCCACCCAAGTTCAGTTCTTAGAGAAGAGCTTTAAAATTGAGAACAAGCTTGAACCTGAGAGAAAAATTCAGCTTACTAAGGATCTTGGATTGCAACAAGACAGGTTGCTATTTGGTTTCAGAATCGGAGAGCAAGGTGGAAGACGAAGCAAATTGAGAAGGATTATGAGGTATTGAAGAAGAGCTTTGATGTTCTTAAGGAGGGTTATGATAATCTTCTTAAGGAGAAGGAGAAGCTTAAAGCAGAGGTATATCTTCCTATTCTGAGCTAAATCATATGAATTCAAATTGCTTGATTCGGAATATAAGTTTCAAATATATATTCTTGTTTGTGATAATGTGACATATAAATGACTAAAACCCATATTATTTCAGACATTTCTCGCCGAATTGATCAAGTTGAAGATAAACTAGATGTGCATGTTTGTGTACAATTGTTAATCTAGAGCATTTGAGTGTCATGTTTACAATGCATGTTGTACTCAATTTGATATTCATAAGTTTATCATCTTGGTATATTATGAGAATATTCAATTAAGTCATCCTTTATGGAGTTGTTTGCTTCAGCAGATTAAATTTCTGCGTATAAATTGTCAATCTTGATCATTTAGCATCATCATACCATGGTTATCTAAACTTGATGGATATTTTCTACTCAAGTTGTTGGTCAGTTTTCTCCCATATTGTAGATAATGGGTGGTTCGGTTGGTTTCGTATGGTTTCTAGGGGTGTGCAAACGGTCGGTCGGTTCGCACTTTATTAAAAGTTTGATGAAGTTAGAACCAAACAAACCGAACCGAACCGCACCGAGACTTGCAATGGTTCGTTCGGTTTTGAATAATGGGTGGTTCGGTTTGGTTACTTACAATCTATTACTATAGTACATGCATCATTCTTGCTATGTTCTCTCTAATTTGATCTGATTCAGAGAAAACTTGAAAACAACTTATGATTGTAGGCATCGAAAATTGCGTATAGGTCTTCACGAACGGTTCAGTGTTAAAGAGCGACGATGAACGTCACTATCCGATCCACAGGAGTTCGATTGACGTAATTGACGTCGATGAACGATTGAAGTGAATCGACGAACTACGTGAGCTGATAGGATTTCGGGATAACGAAGGCATAGGCTAATCGAGAGCCCCGCGATGTTGCAAAAAAAACAACGCCCTTCGTGTCTTGTTCATTCTACAGATAATCCAACCATTAGAGCAGATAGAACTCTTCATCAAGCTTCCAACGCACTTGGAATCACTCAAATCCGAGTTCGGACGAAGAATTTACAGCGGAAGCGGACGAATGCACCTCAACGGAATGTCTCAGAAATTCCAAAACACCCCCAGGGGTGTCTCAGAAATCTCGGAATTTCCGAGACACCCTAGGGGTGTCTCGGATTTTCTGAGACACCCCAGGGGTGTCTAGGCTTTTCCTAGACACCCCAGGGGTGTCTAGGCGCCCTAGGTGCCCTCATTGCCTATAAATAGGAACCTTAGGCCTCACTTTTGGAGGATCTGGATTTTTGGAGAGTTGGCGAAGCCCTGCTGCAGTGAAGAGTGGTCGATCGCTTCAACACAAGGGAGGTCTTCAACAGATTCGCATCACCCGTGTCCGTTCCTTAGCATTACCCTTCGCCGGTAATCCTAAGAAGAGCAAATATCTCGTTTTAGCCGAGATAGGCGCTTCAAGCTTCTAGATCTCCTCGCGGATCGACGAAGCTCTGTCCGATTTTTTTTTTTGATCAGATCTGATTGCCAGGTAGTCCACGGATATCGATGTCCCCATCACAGGCCAAAGACCCACGCAAGCAAGAGACGATAAACGGATCTTGTGTTTATTTTCAAGAAAGTTGTAATTTTTATTTTTGTTATTTGAATTCATTTGTAACGACTAAAATAGTGGGAGCCAACGGCCTCGCTGCCGAGGCCGTCGTGACGTAACCGGCATTCAAGATCCGGGTGAACGAAGAGATCGAATACGAGTTCGATCAACAAAAGTTTGAAGAGTACCTCTCTTCCTCCTCCTCCAGATCCGCCTCTCCAAACAGGCGTAGGAAGACTTCGTCTTCCAGAAATGCTCGCGGGACCTCCGGCTCTAAAATCCAAGATCCCGTCGCCGTTGCTGCACCCGTGCCCCGTGACATCCCGGCGGCATCCAAAGAGGTCAAGGCTGCAGATCCAGATCTCCCTTCCGCCACAAAGGCGACTGCTGAAGGTGCTCCAGCTGTGTCAAAGAGGGCGCGCCAAAGACGGCGTCAACGCCTTGCGCGACAACTGGCCAAAGCCGCAGAATCGATGGACGGGATCCGCTACAATGAAGATCTGAAGTCCAGACAGCGCCAAGAGCAACAACGACGCATAACCAACTCCTCCTCCAAGGCAGAAACGAACGAATGGGTTCGTGTCACGAGGACTCGCTCAACCCTCGAAGAGCGAATCAAGAAACGTCGCACATTGCTTGCGCATGCCCGAGTCCTTCTGCAGAAAGCGGAAGAGATGCAGAAAGAGGAGACGGTCAAGAATCCGTCAAAACACAAGCAGGTGTGGGTGCTAAAGACAAAGCCGGCGCCTAAGACAAGAGTGGACGGAATTGCCGTCCAACCTTCATCAAATCCAGATCACGTTCCCCTTGCCCCCGCACCTCCGGCGGAGTCAGGTAAGAACATGGATCCTTCAAGATCCAGGGTTCCTTTGAAGGGTCGCCTCGGTCCTTTACCCGGGAACCGAGGTAAAGCACCTGTCAAGGAACGAATGGGACCGTTGAAAAGTCCCCAAACAACAAACCAGACTGGGGGTCATGTTAATCTCTCCAAAAAAGATAACAAAGGGAAAGCCCCTGTTACTGACCGCATTGGGTTGCGTGTCGAAGTTCAGGAGCCCGTTAAGTTTTTACGCTCACAAAAGCGTAGACTTGAACGAGCGACTCTTGAAAACGCTAATAAAGCGTCATATCCCCAGGGGAAACACATTCGTCTGATGATGATTGTGTTATACCTGGGAAGTCATGCCAACACTCTATGGGTTGCTCCAGTTATCAAACTGATGAGTTGTACTATAGAGCTGGGGGTGCAAGTAAGTCTCGGAAGAGAGATGCTTGAGACACAGAACCTCACTGTCCGTGTGCCAACATCATCAGGGCGGTGTTGTCAGAATGCTGCTGTTCTAAAAACCCAAAGAGAGTCTCGGTATTCGAGAGGATTTCCAAGCCAAGGAATTTTCGTGGGAAGAAGTTCGTTCGCCAAGAGGACGAATTCCTAGAAGTGTCTATTAATATGACCGGCAGAGGCAAATCGACACGACCCTCTAGCTCAGATCAACTTGCCGAAGCGTCCCAGTGCATGACTCGATTGCGGTCAGGGATCAATAGGCGAAAGAACTACCAAAGGATGCAAAAAGGACTTCCTTCGGAAGAGGAGGCGTCAGATGCTGATTCAGACTCCTACTCGGCTATAGCATCCAATGACACGGCGTCTAGTACGGGGCAACCTTACGAGTCACTCATGATCAGCGCCGAACAAGTAACCAAGATGCTTGAAGATGCCCTGGCTAGGCAGAAGGAAAGTTTCAAGTTCGAGATGGAGATGGCCATGCAGCAAATGAGAGAGATGCATGACCAGCAAATCGCGGCACTGACAAGTCACCAAGGAGAACCCACTCGACACAATAATCAGAATCAAGATGAGAAGAATAATGTCAACCTGAATATCCCTCCTGTCAACAACGACAATGGAAGCGGTCCCGTGGATGATAATGCAAAAGAGGACCACGTTACCTCTCCCCAAAGCCACTCGAAGACAGATACGAGTGAGGACAAGAAGATGAAGGACTTGGAGAGCAAAATCAACGCGTTGATGAATGCTCAAGAAGTGAAAAGGTCCGGCATACCATGTCCATATCCAAGGGAGTGGGAATCAATTCCATATCCGGCAAAGTTCAATTTAATCAACTTTACGCCGTTTGATGGAAAGGGTTCCCCTACCCAACACTTAATATATTTTAAGTCTCACTTAGGAATAATCTCCGACAATGAACCCTTGATGGTACGGTCATTCGTTGGCACTCTTCGTGGAGCGGCCTTCGATTGGTATCGTCGCCTCAAGCCGGGGAGTATCAGCAGTTGGGACGACATGGAGGATATGTTTCTGACGAACTTCTTCGACGACGACACTGAGGTCTTAATCGGCACTTTGTTTGATGAGAAGCAGAAGAATGGTGAGACGGTCAAAAATTTCGTGAAGAGGTTCCGAAATAAAGCAATGAATTGTAGGGATCCGGTCAGTGAAGATTTTATCCTCAAGACTTGTCACAATAATCTTTCACTGGACATCCTCGAAGCTATGGGAATGGCACCGCCAAAGACCTGGAAGGACTTGAAGGTGCGAGGAGAACGAGCCGAACGATTCCTTAAAAGGAAGAAGGCGGAAAGGGGTCAAATAGCAAATAATGCTCCGCAACCAAACTTTGTCCCTAAGGGTAAAGGAAGAGCACATGCAAATGCCGTGGACGCGAATCAAACGTTCGAGGTACAAGCGCAACCGTAACAGCAGCAGCAAAAGGCGCCTCAACAATCAAGGTGGCAACAGCAGACCCAGAAGCCAAAAGCCGCGGAGCCGAAGTTCCCGAAGGTCTATTCATTCAAAGAGGACGAAGTTCCCAGTATCTTTAAATACCTTATCGAGAACAACAAGATCAAGTTGCCTCCGGTCCAGGATCAGGAAGATGCTAAGAGAATCAATGATCCAAAATACTACGCATTTTATAGAGCGGTACACCATCCTACCAAGGCGTGCTATGCCCTTATGGACAAGATCCAAGCTTTAATCGATGTCGGGGTCATCACCATGAAGCAGCCAAAGGAGAAGAGGGTGGGAGCAAATGCAGTATCAATTAGCTTCGGTTCTGCTCCTTTGAACTGGTTCCAGCTTGAGCCAGTAATAAATGCAGCAGTGAAGACGGTGAACGATGATCCTCACAAGCAGCGCCAGAAAGGACTTGTGCCACACACAGCCCCTAATGGTGAGATTCTTTGGGTTCATCCAGACTTGGTTGGAGATGAACAATGGACTGGAAACTCTTCCAAGAAAAAGTCAAAAGGAAAAGGTAAGTCTTGTTATGGAGCTTCTGCTATTCCAGGAGAAGATGACGAAGAAATTCCCGCCTTCCCGCTTTCTGAAGATGAGCAGGAGGCCTTTGCAATCCGAAGTGGGAATGAGTATCACTATAAATACCCGGATGCTTCCGAGCAATTAGGCACCAAAACAGCTCCTTCCAAGACATTGGCAGAACTAGGAATAGCAGCAATTCCCCCAACGCCTGTAGCTACGGAGAAAGTCCAGCAGAAGTACGGAGAAAGTCCAGCAGAAGGAGAAGGGGAAAGAGCCTTTACGTCAAGAAGCCCAAAACCCGAGGCAGTCTCGATTCAATCACCCGATTGGGAGAGACAAACCGGGAAATGCAAGCTCTCCGCCCCATTTTGACGTCATGGCGCAGTTAGCCAATATCCCGGCTAGGATAACCCTATACGAGCTGTTGCATCTTTCAAAGGATACAAGGAAAGCATTACAAGAGGCCTTGAGCGACTCTGAAGCTTTCTTAACTCGAATGCGGCGCATCATTTTCCATGCATCTCTTTCACTAAAGAGGATATGCAAACAAAGAACTCGAAGCATGATCGGCCCTTGTACTTCACCGGGCACATTGGCTCCAGCATGGTCAACCGGATCCAAGTTGATCCGGGTTCTGCTGTTAGCATCATGCCATTCCGACTGATGCATCATCTCGGAATCCCGACTAGCAAACTAGCCTCCACCGGCACTACGATTTACGGATTCAACACCAGCGGGTCCAGACCCTTGGGGAAGATTCGAATCAAATGCCAGATAGGGGATTTAAAATCAGAAGTTACATGTTATGTGATTGACGTAGAAACGTCCTATAACTTACTGTTGGGTCGACCTTGGATCCACGGTAACTTTATAGTCCCGTCAACTTTGCACCAGTGCCTCAAATATGTGGACACAAATAATGAAGTCAAGACGGTGGTCGCGGATAAGCAACCGTTTAAGGGATTAGAGAACTATTTCACTGATTCCCTTCTATACGGCGCTGAATCCGATACTGAACCATCGGCCCAAGGAACGGACAGCGGAGATGAAGCTGACACCGAAGTTGGGTTTGATTATGATGATGGTTTTGTACTTAATGACATTGTACCCATTGTAATCAATCTTGACGATGATAAATCATCGGAAAGTAG
>NC_033797.1:14727004-14753672 GCF_001876935.1 Asparagus officinalis
GAGGGTTACAACAATGCAAAACCTAGTCAGTTGAACTCAAAGGAAATCTGGAGTGTATATTCCTACGCAGTTTCCGGCGTAGGTCTGGTGTTTCTGCGAAGTTGAGATTCGCGCAGCGGATGGTGCATACAAATTCGCGTCTGTAAATCCATTACGCCGACAATACGTCGAACACAATTTAAGTCGTCGTCATTGTCAATTGAAATGCTGAATTTCTTTTCCCTTTCGCATATGAACTTCAGGTGAAGAGATTGCATTGGTATTTTAAGCCTTTCCGGCCACTCCGAGTATTTCAAGGCTGATATATTTTGTATTCTCTTTGATAAAGACGAATACACCGTCACCACCTTTGTTGTTTTTGCCTATTGACTACGCATAGAAGAGATCCATCCGCCATTTTATTACAGGAGTGTTGAAGAATCGAAGAGGCTTTTATATGAGGATAATTAAGTGGAAGGAACAACTTAGCTTGAAGGGGGATATAGCTGGTGATAATATCTGATGATAATTTTGGAGGGAAATGGGAATTTCCCCCCCAAAAAAGTCATTCATATCACCATTTAATGCCTACAGTCGAAACGATGGGTTTCTCGTCGTGAGAGGCGACGAAACACATTGCGCGAAGGGTATTTTGGGCATTCGAGCGGTGTTTAAAACGGGAAGTGGCCTGGGATTCGTTTTGGGGGCTGGAAGAAAATCGGGGGCGGTTTTGGGTAAAAGGACGTTGAAAAGGTCTTGGGGGGGCAGAGCACGTTCTGTGTTGTTTTGGGGGCTGGAAGCAATTTTCCCTAAATATTTTGGCTTACCATAAAACTGTGGTAAACTTAGAAAATCATGTTAGCAACCTATTTTGGACAATTTACAGAGGAAGCTAGCCTCTTGGAGAAGTAATACTTTATCTTTTGGTGGAAGGCTTATTCTTCTAAATTCAGTCCTTACCTCTATACCGTCGTATTTTATGTCTTTCTATAAATTGCCTAAATGGCTAACTAAGGAGATTGACAAGATACATAGAAATTTTCTTTGGTCTGGTAAGGCTAACTCCGGGGTATTCAAATGCCTAGCTAATTGGAAGGTGGGCTGCTTGAGTAAAAAAGGTGGATTAAGGGAAAAAGAGTTAAAAAATTTTAATCTATCCCTAATTTCTAAATGGCTATGGAAATATTTAAATAGGGATTCACTTGCTGGTACTTTCCTACACTATCTCTACAACAATAGAGGCATTATCATTCAATATAAGAACTTGAATGCTTATAACTTTGTCTTTTGGAATGCTATCATTAAACAGAGGGTTACTTTCTTCAATCACATCTCCTGGAATACAGGCTCTGGATATCACATATGCTTCTGTGAAAATAAATGACTAGGCTGTAATTCTCTAGCAAGTCTCTATCCTTTCCTTATACAATCTTTCTTTATCATCAAATGTGTCTATTAGAAGTCAGGGTTATATGCAGGGGAATCAATGGCATTGACATCCTCTACTCAAAAGAAATACATCTCTTATGACAAGAGAAGAAAAAACATCCCTACAAGCCTTAATTGCTTCATTTTCTCTAGATAAGCAATTAGGCCCAAGTTTTATGGTCTCTTACTAATAATGAAGTCTTCTTTGTTAAATCATTCTATTCTTTTCTCAACTCCAAATGGGTTCTTTCTCCTATATGCAAAATTGTGTAGAATTCTATCCTCCCTAGCAAAGTCAAATTCTTTCTATGGCTGTTATCTAAAGATAGATTGCATACCAGGATAATCTTATGAGGAAAAGATGGGAAGGAGATTTTTCCTGCTTCTTTTGTGATGCACAGCTTGAAACTAAGAGAACATCTCTACTTCTCTTGTCAAGGGATACAATAGGTTTGGGGTTATTTTTCAAATTATTATCTCCCTTTCCAATGGTCAGTATCTTGTGATGAACTTTTGAGTATTTTGGAGAATCTACAGTTACAATGATTGAAAGATCTTTTGTGGAGAACTATTTTTTATTAGTATGTTAGAATATTTGGAAATCGAGGAATAGATGCATTTTTTTATCATGTTCATTTCTCTTGTGTCTATTATCAATTCTACTATCACTGATATTAACAAATGGTCAGGTATGGCAAGTGGAGCTGTAGCCTGTAGCATATCCATGAGACTTACAGCTAACCCTATCCCCAATATCAGCGTATGAGGAGTGTTATACATAGCAGAGGATGAAGTATATGTTTGCAACATAGGATGAGGATGTGCTCTTGGAAACTTTTTGTATGTCTTTGATAGTTACTTGATTTGGTTGTTAATATTTTTTGTATGTTATTTCGGGATAGAACTTAGAAATCACAGTTTCTATTTTATATATGCATGGCTGGCTTTGACTCTTCCTTATATCTATGCATGTGGTGAATGACGATAATGTCCTCTCTTCACCCTCATGGATGTTTGGAAGAAGAATGTCATGTATCCCTAATTTACAGACGCTTTATTTTCTATCTCTTTAACCTAATGGTTACAGTTCGTGTCCTCTTTTTGTAAATATCTATTTTGTAATAACTCTTTTTTTTTAATGAACGGGGAGTTTTCCCCTTGTTTTTCAGTTCAAAAAAAAGTACTCGAGATAGCTCGCCTAGCTAGTAGCTAAGCTAGCATTATCATCGTCTTAACAATAGAAACCACAGAAATATTTTCACAAAATATTTGTATTTGTATGTTGATCTTATGAATCCCTTTTCCCCTTCATCTCCAATCCCCTTACACAATACATTCCTTTATAATTGTATTGATTTATATTTGTATCTTTCTACTCCTTATTAAATCTCTAGTTTTCCATTAACCCCATCTTTAGCATCATAACTTGTCACTTTGACCTTCAATTCATTGCACATGGTCAAGCTCTATCAGCTTCCATTATCTCATTTTATTTTCATTGAAGATGTCCCTTTCTATTTATTTATTTATTTATTCCACAATAATTTTCCAAACAAATTCCACGTTCCAAAATTACCTCCGCCAATTCTCACCACCCTAAATAACTACTCTGGACTTAGTCACTAATTAACCCCGAGTTGTTAGACTCCCACTACTTCCACCTCTCATCTCATAACTAACTCTTCCACCCCCTCTCTCTATATTTCTACTATTTAACTCTTAGTATCTCACTTGATCGCTAGTGAAAAAAAAAATCAAAGATAAAAAAGAGGGAGAAGAAGAAAAAGATATTTAGAAGAAATCAAAGATGGCATTTATGTTTGTGAACTCAGTGAAGCTTGTCCTTGTTATTGTAGTCATTTCTTCGTTCACAATCATGAGTGCTTTATCTTTGGAGTTCGACGTCGGCGGCGACAAAGGATGGGTGGTTCCTCCGGCGAAGGAACCTGAAATGTACAACCAGTGGGCGTCCAAGAACAGGTTCAATGTGGGAGATATTGTTAGTAAGTCACAATGCAAATACCATTTTTTTTTTCTTTAATTAATTTCGTTTATGATCATCTAGACTTCAAACATGTAGTGAGTAGTCCATTTTTTTCAATGTGTTATTAGAGCTAGAATTAGGTTGTTTTATGGTCGATAAAGTTAGAAATCAACATGTTTTTCTAACATAATATGCAAGTTTTCCGATTTGCACAAACATTGATTTTAATTAGTTAATTATTAACTAACTGGATCAGTTCTTCTATGCGCCTTCGTTTGACGAAATATCACCCATAAATTGCTACAATATCATATGGCTTAAAAATTATTAATATTGATAGGTAATGATCATGTGTTTTAAGGACCATTTGTATAGCTCTTGGTAAATGACTATGAAATAATATTTCCATGTACTTATCAAATATCATTGATGAACGAATTTGGGATTTTACATTTCTAAAATGCAAATTTGTTTTTCTATTGGAGCTCCATACATATATTCAATAACCCAATTTTATTCATATTCCTCTTTTTCATTTTCGATTAAAGATTGTAATTTTTTTTAACACACTTGACAGTTATTCCACATTTTGATCAAACACCTTATGTCATGGTTCGATCTAGCAACTTGAATAATAAAAAGATATGCTTATTTTTTTGGGTGTAACATATTATCGAAAAAAAAACATGCGAGAAGAATCATGTACTTGAAACGTACAACAGTATTAACCCTATCACAGCTACTTCTATAGGATTGTGTTGAACTACATCGTAAATAGAAGATTTCTAATTTATAAACCTAATCTCTAGCCATAGCTGAATGGTATTATTTAATCACACATTCATGTGGGGTGTTCTGATAGAATCATTACCCAACATAGGGCATATAATAAAATTCCTATATTTGATTTGAACCCCGTTTCGTTTCTTGCAGGATTCAAATACAAGAAAGACTCAGTGATGGTAGTAACAAAGGAAGAGTACGAGAAATGCAAGTCCACCCGCCCCGTATTCTTCTCAAACAACGGAAACACAGAGTACAAGCTCAACAACTCCGGGACCTTCTACTTCATCAGCGGTGTCTCCGGCCACTGCGAGCGGGGCGAGAAGATGATCCTCAAAGTCATCAGTCACGCTCCGGGCACGTCTCCTCCCAGCCCCGACTCCAGCAATGTGGTCGCCATTTCTGCTCTGGTTCCTCTTCAAGTCCTTGTGGTGGCTGTCGGAGTCGCTAGTGTTTTGTTCTAGGGGTTTTTATGTGGTTGATGTCCTTGGTTAGTGTTAGGGTTCAGTTAAGGTTTAGGTGTTGATTTGGTTTTATATGTTTATGGTTAGATGAAGTTTGGGCATGAGTTAGAATTATTTTGGGTTATTAAAATGTGTTCGGACTATGATTTACTGATTTGTTAGCCCTCCTGTTGGGAATTTAACGCCTAAACCCCTAATGCAACAGAAACGCAGAATAGAAAACAGTACACAAGATTTACGAGGTTCGGCAACTGCCTACGTCCTCGGGAGCCACACAGTCAATTTCTTATTTAATCTAACAAGAAATTACAAATCAAGAGCGAATCTCTAAACTGAGATTCCTCAAAGTCAATTTCTTATTTAATCTAACAAGAAATTACAAATCAAGAGCGAATCTCTAAACTGAGATTCCTCAAATTAACACTGTAGCTACAGTGTTAATACCCACAATAAAATCCCCTCTTCTCTTTTCTCTCTCTTCTTAAATTCCTTTCTTTATCTCCCCTCAAAACACTATTTGAGAGCTGGAGATTAGAAATCGCTGCTGTGATTTGAGAGAACGCTGCTGCGTTAGGGGGAGAACGCTACTGCGTTAGGGGGATCCGCCGCCAGAGAAAAACGAGGGGAGGAGGAGCAACTGGAGCTAGGGCATCGGGGGGGGGGGCGACAGCCTGTCGCCAGCGGATGTCCGACGCGAGGGTGGGAGGCGAACGCGGGGGTCGGTGTCGAGGGTCGCGTTCGTCGAGCGAGGGTCGCGTTCGCCCAAAGCCACCATCGCGTTCGCCCAGCTCGAGCTCACCTGCGCGTCTTCGACTTCGCCTGAAGCCGCCGCGACTTCGAGCTCGCCTCGCATGCAGCTCCGCTCGCCTGCGGAGGTTTGGTCTCCACCTGATCTCAACAATCTCCCACTTGGAGATCAAACTGACGACAACAGGCTATCCCATCAAGCTCCTCTCTTGCGTGGCTCCGCCCTCGTCATCTATGCATGAAGGCCAACTGAAGTTGCGCACAACTCCAGTTTCTGAGAGGTCACTACCTCTGTCAACATATCTGCTGGATCCTTTCTTCCTTGGATATTCTGTTGAAATCCTTTGACAACTCGTCGGGCTCTGTATCTTCTGGAACCATTCTGCTCCTTTTTCACTCGATACACCCACTTGTTGTGACCTCCCACTTGCTCGCATCTCCACTCTGACAAGCTTCATCAAAGCTTTCAGACTCTCCTCCATTTGTCAGCAACATATAATTCATGTATCTGCTGTTAGGCACAGGAGGACGAGTACTTCTCCTTAACATCGGAGCTGGTGCGTCGGGCTTCTGCGCACCATTCTGTCCAACAGTCTCTTCTGGCTGAGGATCTTCTGCATTGGGTTCTTCCGAGAGGTTATCCGGAACATCATCTGCATCTATAAATGTTGACTCGCTCTCTGAATCACCGTCATCTGTCTTGTGCATGTCCTTGTACATCACCTTCTCGTTGAATGTCACATCTCTGCACCTGATCACCTTCTTGTTTTCGTTGTCCCAAATGCGGTAGCCGAACTCGTCTTCACCATACCCGATGAATGTGCATTTCTTGGACTTGGGATCAGGCTCATTCCTGCCTTGATCACTTATATGCACATAAGCTACACAACCGAAAACTTTGAGATGTGAGAGGGTTACCTCCTTTCCGCACCATACCTCTTCTGGTATTCTGTGCTCCAATGGAACCGATGGACCTCGGTTGATCAAGTAAGCTGCTGTGTTGACTGCTTCTGCCCAGAACTGCTTCGGTAGACCTGACTGCATCCGAATGCTTCTGGCTCTCTCTGTCAACGTTCTATTCATGCGCTCAGCCACACCATTGTGCTGAGGCGTGCCGGGCACGGTCCTCTCCATTCTGATACCGTGCTCATAGCAGAACTTCTTGAATCTGGTGTCTTCATACTCACCACCATTGTCTGTTCTGAGTTTCTTTACCCTCAAACCGGTCTCATTCTCGACCATGGCTTTCCATCTTCTGAAAGCCTCAAACACTTCTGACTTTTTCTTCAGAAAGTAGACCCACACTTTCCGAGAGTGATCATCAATAAAAGTCACGAAGTAGTGTTTCCCACCAATCGACGCGGTGGTTATTGGTCCCCAAACATCCGAGTGAACGAGCTCTAGCTTCTGCTTCCTAGGGGGTTTTCCACTTGTCTGAAAGCTAACTCTCTTCTGCTTTCCAAGTATGCATTCTTCACACACA
Organism: Asparagus officinalis; assembly: GCF_001876935.1. NCBI lineage: Eukaryota > Viridiplantae > Streptophyta > Magnoliopsida > Asparagales > Asparagaceae > Asparagus > Asparagus officinalis. The sequence continues at coordinate 14,733,873 of NC_033797.1, forward strand.
TCAATCTCTACTGATTGTAAACCTGGGAGTTTTCTCTTTGTGTGCATAACCTTCATCCCCTTTTCACTCATATGACCGAGTCTCTGGTGCCACAGCTTTGAAGTCTCATTGCCTGCCGCAACTGAGATCGAACAACGTGCACCTGCTGTCATATACAGGGTACCAGTCTTCCTACCTCTGGCAATCGTCATTGCGCCCTTCGAAATCCTCCAGTCAGTCATCGTGTAGCCTTCACTAGCCAGCTGGCTTACTGAGATTAAGTTCCTCTTCAGGTCGGGAATATACCTGACATCCTTCAGCTCCCATACTGACCCATTCAGCTTAATCTTCACTACACCTTTGCCAATAATGGCACATGCTTGATCGTCACCAAGATATACATTTCCAAGGTTTCCGGGGATATACTTCTCGAGGAATTCTTTCTGAGAAGTAGCATGGAATGATGCTCCCGAGTCCAACACCCAAGACTCCTCCTTGCTCTCCAAAGAGCATATCAGCGCATCATCTCCTCCTGAGGTGGAAGCAACGTTCACATCTGCATTTGCCTCCCACTCCTCCCGTGCACTCCTGCACTGATTCTTGTAGTGCCCGGTTTTCCCGTACTTCCAACACTCGATAGCCTTCGAACTGTTGGGATTTCTGGATTTGGATCTCCTGTCATCTAATCCATTTCCTCTGGTTGAACTTCTACCTCTTGACTCTGTTACCAATTGTTAAACCCTAGAGGGGGGTGATTAGGGTCTTATGCTAATCTAATCCGATTAAATACCAATTAAAACTAATTGATAAGTTATCCTAGCAAGTATGAAATACAATAATATATATGAGCTAGGATAAGCAATATACAATATGATATATCCTAGCAAAGAGATATATAGCAAAGGTAAACAATGTGAACTAGATAGTGGATCATATAAATAATGAGCTAATGACAATGGCGATAAGAAATATAAACACAAGTATAAATAAACGCCAAAGCACACTCAAACACAAGATATGATCACGGAGTTCGGACCTTCCGTCCTACGTCTCCGCTCCCCACTCCCGGGAAGAAATCCACTAACACAATCCGGTTTGGAAGCCGGAACTTCTTCTACACACTCGATTTTCTAGCTAACTAAAAACTCTACAACTCACACTCTTGCAATCACACTCTACACCCACTAAGTGTTGGACCTAGCCGTGTCTCCCTCAAGTGCTCGGTTACAACCTCTCTCTAGGCACGTCAACTGACGCCACTCCTCTTGGGACGATCCCCGACTCTCACCACACACTCCTCACTCGGTGTACAAGTGTATTACAAAGTGATTCTCACAATAAGCACAAATATAACAAATGATTGTTCTCAAAACAAGGTGAGAACTCAATTAAGCACAACTCTTAGTCACAAACCCACAACCCCAAATTATACTATGAATGTAAATACAATAAGCTCAAAAGGTTGTGTGTGAACAAAGAGATATAAATCAAAACTAAACTCAATGTAGTTCTAGCTTAATAACAATGATAATCAAATATATAAAAAAGCTAGAAATAGAGTTTAGAAAACTTCTCAATATATCAAGAGTGGAGGGGAGAATAGTTGAATGCCCAAACACCAATAGATGATCTCCTCAAGCTCTTGTAGAATTGAATCACAAAAACAAACTCTCAATTTGCTTAAAAGCTTTTTAAACACACTTAAACCAAACTAAAACCCTTGTTAAAAACTTTATTAAACTTGATTAAAAACCCTCTTGGTTAGTTTAAGAGTTGAAGGCAATGGGGTACTTATACCCTCTCTCAACTCAGCCAAAAACCTGAGCAAAAGACAAAACACAACCCCAAGGCAACGGTCAAAAAACTAGCCGTTGGAAGCTGAAAACAACATCGTCGGTCGACCGGAAAATTCATCGGTCGACCGGAAAAATTTCATCGGTCGACCGGAAAATTTCATCGGTCGACCAAAAAATTTCATCGGTCAACCGACAGACTCTCTGTCACCCAGTGAGCATATGAACTCAGGTTCGGTCGACCGGTGCGGTCGACCGAATACTGATACTTCTGAAAAACAGTTTTGAAAGCTGTACATCTGATTTTGAAACACTGTTTAAAAATATCAAATAAATTCGATGAAAGATCAACCGGTTCGGTCGACCGAAATCTGATACGAAATCTGACATATGAAAAACATGTTTTGCTGATTTTAAAACACTGTTTAAAAATATCAAATAAATTCCAAAAAATGTAAAACTTTGGGGAATGATTATAGACATGATAATAAACATGCTACAATGACTGGTTTCGAAAAAGGACTTCCCAAATGAAAAATATCATCATTTTACAAAATAGTTCAAAACATGAAAATATGAGATACTTGAATTTTGATGTTTTGACATAAACCAACTTTTGAAACTTTGTGAAATGTTTTTATAGACTTAGTAAAACATGTATAAACTGATATTGAAGTCTACAAACTAAGTATACAATATTTTCACAAATACAATAGAAAATGAAACATATGAGTATGTATATGAAAATATATTTGTTTCATATCTATGTAGATAAACCAAATCACAATAATAAATATGAAACATGTAATTTCATATTTATAAACATGAAAACCAAAACTTGTGTTGTATATATATGTGATTACATATATATACAAGGAAACTAATAAAATGTGTGTGTATAGATAATTGAGCTTAGAGTACCTTGATCTTCAATTTAGCTTGACTTGGTACACGTTGCGGATGAAGCTTGAACTTGATCTTTAACTTGAATTGTACGATGCTTCACTCCACAATTCCGCCAACCTCCATTTGATATCGTCGTTGAAGCGCTATTCCATCCATCCTCCAACTACATTGTTTGTCTATAATAAATAAGAAAAAATAAATACTAGACAAACAACATTAGTGATAAATTATTTGTTAAACATCATTAAAACAAGAAGGCCAACATGCAATACTGAAGAGGTTATAGCTTCACCCGACTCTCTCCGTCGGATCTCCTCACTGGGAACCAGATCACGAACGTCGTCAAACTTCAACTTTTTCTTTCCCGACGAGCTACTCACAGCTGTGACTGTAGCGTTCCAACTCTCTGGTAGGCAAGACAAAAGGATCAACGTTCGAACTTCCTCATCAAACTCAATATCAACTGAACTCAATTGGGTCGTGACTGTATTGAGTTCATTGAGATGATGTGCTACCGGTGCACCTTCTGCCATTCGCAGATTGAATAACCACCTCATCAAATGGACTTTATTTGAGGTTGATGGCTTCTCATACATATTTGAGAGTGCTGCCATAAGACCAGTCGTGGTCTTCTCCTTTGCAATGTTAAAAGCAACATTGCGGGTTAACGTCAAACGAATAACCCCGAGGGCTTTTCTGTCCAGAAGATTCCAATCTTCTTCCTTTATACCCTCCGGCTTCTTCCCCGAGAGAGGTTGATACAGATTTTTCTGATACAGATAATCCTCTATCTGCATTTTCCAGAATCCGAAATCTGATCCATCAAACTTCTCTATTCTCACCTTTCCCTCATCTGCGGCCATGGCTCCCACTTGAATCTGACTTCCTCTAGATCGTTTCACGCTCTGATACCAGTTGTTGGGAATTTAACGCCTAAACCCCTAATACAACAGAAACGCAGAATAGAGAACAGTACACAAGATTTACGAGGTTCGGCAACTGCCTACGTCCTCGGGAGCCACACAGTCAATTTCTTATTTAATCTAATAAGAAATTACAAATCAAGAGCGAATCTCTAAACTGAGATTCCTCAAATGAACACTGTAGCTACAGTGTTAATACCCACAATAAAATCCCCTCTTCTCTTTTCTCTCTCTTCTTAAATTTCTTTCTTTATCTCCCCTCAAAACACTATTTGAGAGCTGGAGATTAGAAATCGCTGCTGCGATTTGAGAGAATGTTGTTGCGTTAGGGGGAGAACGCTACTGCGTTAGGGGGATCCGCTGCCAGAGAAAAACGAGGGGAGGAGGAGCAACTGGAGCTAGGGCATCGGGGGGGGGGGTGGGTTATAGCGAACGAGACAGGCTGATTCGTGGCTGCGATAGCCTGTCGCCAGCCGATGTCGAACGGGGTGGGATGAACGCGGGGTCGTCGGGGTCGCGGTCGTCGAGCGGGTCGCGTTCCCCAAAGCCACCATCACGTTTGCCCATAGCTCAGCTCGACCCTGCGTCGTCTTCGACTTCGCCTGCGCCGCCGGACTTTCGAGCTCGCCTCGCCTATGCACCCACTCCCTCGCCTGCGAAGTTTGGTCTCCACCTGATCTCACACCCACCCCACCCCCACAAATCTTGACCTGGATGTGCTAAAATAATGCACTAATTCTTTGAAAACAAGAAGAAGTAAAAAAGTTAATGTATCCTCTATAAGTTGATTAAACGTGTGATGACATAATAATAATAATAATAATAATGGGAATTTTTTAAAATAGCCCACTTTTACTAAGTATTTAGCAAAATAGACCACTTTGCTAAGTATTTAGCAAAATAGACCTCTTTTTGGCCAATAGGCCAAAAAGATGTCGATTTTGAAAAACAAGGCTCGGAAAACATACGAGAATAGTAGCCTTGTATGTTTAGAGCCAACTTAATCAGCACTTATTAGACTCAGAAAACATACGGGAATACTAGTCCCGTATATTTTCTGAGTTCATTACCAAAACGTACGGGACTAGTAGTCCCGTACATTTTGCTGAGACATATTCGCCTGTGCCCAGCAAATCCACGGAACTAGTAGTCCCGTGGATTTGCTGTCTAAATAAGTGGGCTCCGCAATTTCTACGGGATTTGCTGTCTAAATAAGTGGGCTCCGCAATTTCTACGGGACTAGTAGTCCCGTAGAATCTCGGACTACATAAGCCCCAGTTGTGCCCCAAATTAGGGCACAACCGCTTCCTTCTCTTTCTCTTGTGATCTTCCCCCCCCCCTCTCTCTCTCCCTCTTTCTCTCTCTCCCCCGAGCTCTTACTCCCGATCTCCCTCTCTCTCTTTCTCGAGCTCTTTCTCTGGATATCCCTCTCTCCCAAACCTTATCACTCTCTCCCAAGCCGATCAACGTCCCAAACCCAACCTCCATCCTATCCCAAACCCGACCTAACAATCATGATCCCTCTCTTCCAAACCCAACTCACCTCTTCCTCCCTTACATTTGACGCTGACGTCGTCTATTCTCTCCGAGGCCGATGAGATTCGAAATTTCATCAAGTTATAAATTTTATATATTTTTAATAAATTTCTCTATATTGTTTAGTTAATATTGTATATCTAGAAGAATTATGTAATTATGATTAAATTTATGGAACGAAATCTAATTTTTATATGATGAATTTTAATTCTTCAGTTAAAATGGTGAATAGAATACCGATTATTTGCTTATTCAATAGAAAACTGAGTGTTGGAATGAATAATATGTCTATATACGATGGAGGCTCTAGGAAAATGTTCATGTTATCTAGAAGTTATAATTTTGATAGAATGAAGGAGCAAATATACAGAGTTACTGGAATTAATCTCGTCGAAAATGCCATTAAGGTATTCTGTAATTGTCCAATAAATGATCAAAGAACAATTACTGTAGAGATCACCAATGATGAAGAATTGAATGACATGATACAACTTGCGGAGAAACAAATCTCAATCGAGTTGTTCATTGAAAATATTCCAATGTCTGGGATTGCTGAAGTTTCATATGCTCGCGGAGAGTTCTCCCCTATGCTTGAAAATCAAATCTCATTATCTCAAAGTGCCTTGTGCTTAAAAAATGACTCGGATGCAATATCAAATGACGTGTTCCACAACTTGTCGGGTCATGTTTCAGTTAATTTACCGGTTGGTTCTATAATAGAAGAGGATGGGGATGAGGATGTAGATGCTGAAGAGGAGGAATATCTTGATAGTATGCAGTGTGCAATTGGAGAGACCAATGATGACGTACGTTGGATAGATGAATATTACGTAAATAATGACTATGTAGAGTCTGAAGAGTCGTTGCCAGAAGAGTTTCAAAATGATGAGTGGATAAATGCCTCACAAGCTGAGTTCGTTGAGCTTGGTCCTAAAGTTGATCGACTCGAGGACTTTACTTTCAAAAAAAAAAGAACTTTTCGAGAATAAGGAAACCTTAATTTTCGCTATACGTGAATGAGCAATCAGAAACCGGGTCAAATTCAAGATGACGAAAAGCAACACACCTAGCTATCATGTAAAGTGTTACTTAAATGAGAAAGGTCAAGGAGAGAATACAAGCGTTGCAGATGATAGAAATTCAAAGTGTCTATGGAAGCTTAATGCAGCTGTTAGGAAAAAATCTAATGACCAATTTATGATATCTAGTTATTACGGACTTCATACATGTTACAATCCGACTGTAAATTATGATCATAAGACTTTGACTTCCTCTTATATCTGTAGGCGTCGAAAAATGCTTGCAGGCATCCAAATACCACTCAAAATAATATGGAAGAACAATTTACACGTCATCAGGCAATACAAGATGGCGCGGCAGCCCATGGCGTCGCGGCTAAGGCGCGACAGCACATAGTGCCGCGGCTAAGGCGCGACAGCACATAGTACCGCGGCTAAGGCGCGGCAGCCTGTTATGTCGCGGCTTAGGCGCTGCAACCTAGGGTGTCGTGGCTATGTTAAAAGAGTGCTGTGGCGGTTACAAGGCAGTTATATGATGATTTTTTGAGGTCTACGTGGCAGCATATCAGAAATAAAATGTGTGCTGACGTGGACAAGCAGTTAAACCACGAAAAAAATGGTTAAAGGTCGTGGAAGAACGGTTTTAAGCACGATGGAACGTGCTGATAACCGTCCCTTTGGCCACGGCAGCCTATACTGCCGCGCCAATAGCCGCGGCAGTGTAGACTGCAGCGGCCAAAGAGAAAACACTCGGTCAGTTATTTTGCCCCCATTTCAACTGTGGTGCACTGAGACCCCTATAAATACCTCCCTATACACGAAATAAAAGAGGGCTGAGCATTTCCAGAGTAGATTAGAGCAAAGAGCCTTGAGTTTTGGTGAATTAGAGCAAGAAAGAGAGTCTTCCTTCTGCACAAACATCCTCAAGAAGTTTCTGGCGATTCCTAGAGATCTAAGCTCTGACTTGATCTTTAGAAGAGTGAACATCTTACATCGATAAGATATTCAACGGTCCTGCGTTTGTTTCTCAAGAGTTGTAATTTTTCCTTTTGTTGTGTAAAAGGAGTCTTATAAAAATGCTATCTCTTTTTTTTGAATTTATTGTAATCGACTGAAGATATAATGAATTCCATGGCGAAACCAACTTTTGACGCAAACAAGCTGGCGACCACAGTGGGAGCCAACGGTCTCGCTGCCGAGACCATCGTGTTGCAGCCGATCAAGATTCCAGTTGAATCCATGGTCGAATACGAATTTGACCAAACCAAGTTTGAGGAATATCTCTCATCATCCTCTTCAAGATCTTCATTGTTTCGCAAGTACAAGAGGATCTCACAATTGAGGAAGACTTACATGCCAAAGAAGGCACAAAATGAAGACTCTCGCTTGATTGTTGCTGAGGATTTCACTCGCAATACCTCTGCTCACAATGGCTCTTATCTAGTTAAAGAGTCATCGAATCAAAGCCCGCCGGCATTGACGAAAAGAGCTCGTCAGAGACAACGCCAACGCCGTGCTCGCCAAATAGTTAAGGCATTTGAACAAACCGACGGAGTTCGTTATTACACGGACTTAGAGTCGAGGAAACAACAAGTGGTTTGTTCAACGCAACGACAAACTACTCACGTTTATGCATAATTCACGACGGAGGAATGGACACTCGTCAAAAGGGCTCGCTCAACCCTCAAAGAACGTATACAAAAACGTCGTGCAAACGCTGTTCATGCCCGTGCTCTTTTACAACAAAGACAAGAAGGGAAGAAGGAAACAGTGTCTAAGGAATCACCAAAGAATCACAGAGTATGGATCTACAAATCCAAACTCGTACTAAAATCGGGTCTGCATAATCCAACCTGTGACCGCGACATTCTTCACTGTCGCGGCACATCCTTCAACCGCGGCATTTTCCTTCAGCCCCATCAACGTCGATTCCTGATCCGTCTACTACAATCATAAATGTTCCATCACCAGGGAAACCACGGTTCAGTCCTGACCTGTCAATATCCAAGATCACGATAGCGGATCGCCTCAATCCCTCATCTGACGATCAAGACAAAGTTCCAGTTAAAGAACGCTTGGGTCAAGTGAATGAATCCCAGGAGCCCGTTAAGACACCACATCCGCAAAGGGGTGGTTCTAAACGTGTGACTCCTGACATAACCTTGGATCATTCGAAGGCGATAAAAAGTTGTCCTGAGAACGCCAACAAGGCTTTACGCCCCCAGAAGAAGACACATTCACCTAATGATATCGTCATACCTGAGGGGTCATGCCAACAGACGATACGATTTTTTGGCAATCATACCGATGAATCGTATTATCAAGTTAGGGTTGTGAATAATTTCCGAAAGAGAGTTATTCGAGAGATAAACTCTCGTTGTTCCTGTGCGCGACTCGTTAAAGCAGCATTATCAGAATGTGACTGTTTCAAACGAGAAGCCTTCCCACGAAAAATCTCTGTATTATCGAAGCCTAAGCCGAGACATTTCCCCAAAAGAAAATCAGCTGCCCAAGATGATGAATTCCCTGAAGTCACCATCAACGTGGCTGATAGAAGAAAGTCTAAACAGCATTCAAGTGACTCAAATCCCGACTTTTCCCCAGAAGACTCCAATTAGGAGCTATCAGACGCAGAGACTACAAGAGAATGCAAGAAGGAATGTCCTCGGAGGATGAATTCTCGGACACTTATTCTGCAATCGCTTCTGATGATACAATGTCTAGCACAGGACAAATCAGAGAAGTATTCACAATCACTGCTGATCAGTTCACTCAAATACTTCAGGAAGCTCTAGCCAAACAACGTGAAGAAATTAGAGCTGAAGTGAAGACAGAAATGAAGTTGGCTATCCAACAAATGAGAGAACTGTTAACTCAACAGCCTCAACCTCCTGAGTCCAATCAGCGATTTGAATCCAGCCACCACACTCGGAATGTTGTAGAGGACAGTGATCCAGAGGTGGATGAAGTCATTATGGCTGATACACCTCCCAATAGCAATAACGCTGGGGGTGGTTTAACACATTCTCCCAATAACGATATTGGGAGTGGTTCAATGGCACCTCTTACAGGGGGTGGTCTAACTCATTCTCCTCAACGTCATTCGAATGAAGACATAGACGATGACGGGAAAATGAAAGAGCTTGAAAACAAAGTCAACGCTTTGATGACGGCTCAAGAAGTGAAGAGGACGGGTATTCCATGTCCCTATCCAAGAGAATGGGATTCAATACCGTATCCGACAAAGTTCAATCTGATTAACTTCACACCGTTTGAGGGGAAGAGTTCGCCGATTCAGCACTTGATTTATTTTAAGTCTCATTTGGGCATGATCTCTGGAAACGAGGCTTTAATGGTCCGGTCATTTGTTGGCACCCTTCGTGGGCCCGCCTTCGATTGGTACCGACGGCTCAAGCCAGGGAGCATCAATTGCTGGGATGACATAGAAAGTTTGTTCCTCAGCAATTTCTTCGATGATGACACCGAAGTGTCAATCGGAACCCTTTTGGAGAAGAAGCAAAAGACGGAGAGTCAGTTGACAATTTTGTCAAACGTTTCCGTAACAAAGCAATGAATTGCAGAGATCCTATTACAGAGGAATTCATCCTACAAACATGCCACAATAACCTCTCCATCGATGTCCTGGAAGCTCTGGGGGTCGTGCCATCCACAACTTGGAAGGAGTTAAAATCTCGGGGTGAACAAGCTGAGCACTTTCTTAAAAGAAAGAAAGCTGAGAGAGGCCAATCAATGACATCTGCAATCATTGAGAATGCGACTCTCGATCCGAGGTTTCAAAAGGAATATTCTTTCGAAGATGATGAAGCTCCAGCCATATTAGAATACCTCCTCGCTAATGATAAAATCGAGCTACCAATTATTAAAGATCAGGATGAGCTAAGAGGATTACAGATCCAAATTATTGTGCGTACCACAGAAGGGTTCTTCATCCCACCGAGATTTGCTTTGGACTCAAAAACAAGATCCAAGCCCTAATTGACTCCGGCGTCATAACGACGAAAGAAGTCGAGTAAAGACGACCATCCAACTCCAGTGGGTGCACGAGTATAAACTGTTTCCCCACACTCCAAAGAGTATATGAGTATAAACTGCTTCTCGGTCATCCAACTAAGTACAATGTTAAACCCGGTTTCACAAAGAAAGCTAGGGGTGGATGATTTATGTAACGGGGAGTTCCTGGAGAATCTTATATTCTTAAGGATAACCCGAACATGCGACTGAGGATAACGTACTCCTCGTTACACCCAGTTTTGCAAAGAAAGCTGGGGGTGGATGATTTATGTAACGGGGAGTTCCTGGAGAATCTTATATTCTTAAGGATAACCCGAACATGCGAATGAGGATAACGTACTCCTCGTTACACCCAGTTTTGCAAAGAAAGCTGGGGGTGGATAATTCATGTAACGGGAAGTTCCCGGAAGAATGTTAAATGTAATATTCTTAGGGATAACCCCGATCATTATGAACAAAGTGATAAACACTAAACTCCTACTATGACTTCCGAATACTCTTTTGCTGAGATGAGATTCGATCACCTCTTTAGATCAATCTTCCCTCACAAAATTCCCATTTTGGTCAAACCTTTAAACAGTTAGGACCAAAGCCAAAATCCCCTCTCGATTCGTTCCATGAACGAGAGGTCCACAAATTGAACGATCAAACCTTTAAACAGTTAGGATCGTCTCAAATTCCCATCTTGGTCAAACCTTTAAACAGTTAGGACCAAAGCCAAAATCCCCTCTCGATTCGTTCCATGAACGAGAGGTCCACAAATTGAACGATCAAACCTTTAAACAGTTAGGATCGTCTCAAATTCCCATCTTGGTCAAACCTTTAAACGAGATAGAATATAAAATTCTTCCTCTCCGATTCTGGGTTTATCTCTACCAACAAACAAGAGACCAGGAGATAGAATATAAAATTCTTCCTCTCCAACATCGGGTTCATCTCTACCAACAAACAAGAGACTAGGAGATAGAATATAAAATTCTTCCTCTCCAATTTCAGGTTCATCTCTACCAACAAACAAGAGACCAGGAGATAGAATATAAAATTCTTCCTCTCCAATTCCGGGTTCATCTCTACCAACAAACAAGAGACCAGGAGATAGAATATAAAATTCTTCCTCTCCATCCTCTACCAACAAAAAAGAGATCATATTACTCCAATGGGTACACGAGTCTAAACTGTTTCCCTACCATCAACAGGAAGTTTCTGGAGAATATCACTCAAAATATTCTTAAGAATAACCTGGCAACCTCCCAACGTATATATGAGGTTAAACTGTTTCCCGAACACTCCAATAGAGCATATGAGTATAAACTATTTCTCCATTTTTCAACAACAGTTCTGATTCAAGACTTCGACAACGGCCACGCGATAAACGCAGTACCGGAGGAATTTTAGCTATTCTACAAAGCACTGAGTAGACTAAAAGATAAAGAAGTCAAGGATTTAAGCCGTTCACAAATCATTTTACGCAACTTCTTCAACAAAGCACTGGAGAAATTGCAAGGAAAGCTTATCATATCCAAAGTGTCCCAGACTCCTCTCTAAAAAAATGATGATGAGTCTGAGATACTTTGGAGGGGGTATCTGTAGGCGTCGAAAAATGCTTGCAGGCATCCAAATACCACTCAAAACAATATGGAAGAACAATTTACACGTCATCAGGCAACACAAGATGGCACGGCAGCCCATGGCGTCGCGGCTAAGGCGCGACAGCACATAGTGCCGCGGCTAAGGCGCGACAGCACATAGTGCCGCGGCTAAGGCGCGGCAGCCTGTTATGTCGCGGCTTAAGCGCTGCAACCTAGGGTACCGCGGCTATGTTAAAGGAGTGCTGTGGCGGTTATAAGGCAGTTATATGATGATTTTTTGAGGTCTATGTGGCAGCATATCAGAAATAAAACGTGTGCTGACGTGGACAAGCAGTTAAACCACGAAAAAAGTGGTTAAAGGTCGTGGGAGAACGGTTTTAAGCACGATGGAACGTGCTGATAACCGTCCCTTTGGCCGCGGCAGCCTATACTGCCGCGCCAATAGCCGCGGCAGTGTAGACTGCAGCGGCCAAAGAGAAAACACTCGGTCAGTTATTTTGCCCCCATTTCAACTGTGGTGCACTGAGACCCCTATAAATACCTCCCTATACACGAAATAAAAGAGGGCTGGGCATTTCCAGAGCAGATTAGAGCAAAGAGCCTTGAGTTTTGGTGAATTAGAGCAAGAAAGAGAGTCTTCCTTCTGCACAAACATCCTCAAGAAGTTTCTGGCGATTCCTAGAGATCTAAGCTCTGACTTGATCTTTAGAAGAGTGAACATCTTACATTGATAAGATATTCGCTTCAAATTCTTACTTCGATAAACGAAGGAAGAATCATTAAACCCCTCACGGTTCAATCAGAATCTGTGATTCGGTGGTCCACGAGTCAAAGCGCTCCCGGCACAGGCAAAGATCCCACGCAAGCAGCGATCCAAACAACGGTCCTGCGTTTGTTTCTCAAGAGTTGTAATTTTCCTTTTGTTGTATAAAAGAAGTCTTATAAAAAGACTATCTCTTTTGAATTTGTTGTAATCGACCGAAGATATAATGAATTCCACAGCGAAACCAACTTTTGACGCAAACAATATCATGAAGCTAATTATGCCCGAAGTTAGATGGGAACTTGATCTTACTCCAGGACAGATAAGTACATGGGTATATGATATGAAAAGAATAACAATATCCAAATACAAAGCATATGATGCACGGAGGAAGTAAATATTTTCTATTGATATGTTATTGGCCGGATTTGTATATACCTTATATATTACCACCTCAATACAAAAGACAAGCGGGACGACCAAAATACGTATGCATTAGAGGTACTATGTATCAAGGTCGTGAAGGAGTAGCGTCACAAATCCGTTATGGACAATGTAATCAATTAGGTCATAATAGGTCTCGTTGTCCATCAAGAGCAAGTAGATAGCAATTAATTGATAAGTAAATATTTTCTATTGATATGTTATCGTTATATGTTATTGATTTAGCAAGTAGATACATTATCTATATGTTATTGATTTGGCAAAAACTAGTAAGTTATCGTTATATGTGCAAGTATATACATGATGCTTCCCGGGCCGGTTACTGATGAAATCCTCTATGATCAGTCACGCTACCGTCTAGAGAGCATATCGTTTACATCGGTAATGATGACCTATTTATAGTCACATATTACTTATTCATTCTTATATTCTAATATTTGTTTTCATTAATGTGCGAGGACAAGAGCTGGTTATTATTGATCATAGCCTTGGACATACACGCTGGCCACTTGATGATCCGTGCATCATTGCCCTAGTATCCCAAGTTGGTTTTCTCACTTGCTCAAAATTAAAATGGATGAAGCTCGATTGGGCACTGCTTAACACGTTGATGGGTAGATGGAGGCTGGAGACTAACACTTTCCATCTACGTGTCGACGAGGCAACTATTACTCTCCAGGATGTAGTAGTGATCCTAGGTCTCCGCATTGATGGCACTTATGTCACGGGGACTGATAGGCATGTTTGGAGGGACACATGTAATAATTTATTAGGAATATCTCTGGAGTCCTTGCCTGGAGGGTATATTAGATTGAAGTGGCTAAAGGAGAGTTTTGAAAACTCGTTGCCACAAGATGCACTTGAATTGATGATCCAACAGCATGCCAGAGCATATATTTTGCACATAATCGGGACGTTTCTTTTTCCAGATTCAAGTAAACATAAAGTCCATTTGAGTTAAGTACACTTCATAAATTGTTATAATGTATTTGAATGTAATTTTTATGCCAATTCAAGTATTGATTTTTTCTCACTATTTTTAGCAAATATGACTAACACATTTGAACTCGCACTAGGTGGTTACCACTTCTCGAAGACTTTGATGTGTGCGGGACATTATCCTAGGGTAGTGTTGTTTTAGCATACTTATATTGAGAAATATTAAAGATTACTTTAATGCAAAATAAAGAGCTCAAGGGCTATTTAACATTGCTACAAGTTTGGGCATGGGAGAGGCTGGTTTTGAAACCACGATTATGCGAGATCCGAGAGTTAGATGGACATATTCAACTAGGCTGCAGGTAAAAATCGTCAAATTGAATCTCGTTTTTATTTAATTTTAAATTTAACATTTTGAACAAAAACCTATATTGTAGATGGAATGTCACAAAAGCATATGATGAGACCCCGGCTAGGCAACTAGATTTTTACAGAGGGGAGCTCGACCGGATGAAATTTTTTTAGGTATCAAACTTGAATTGAAGGCGTTTAAAGCTATTGATATATTTCAAAAAGTTATTTATATATGGATTATTTTGCAGCTCGAGTGGCAGCCATACACCCCTCACCTACCTCGTCTACCGCTGATTTGTATGGAGGGACACGGCATATGGAGGGCCAGAGTTCCTCTCGTTTGTTTCAAGATTGTGGAGATGCACGTACCCGATCACGTGTTTAGACAGTTTGGACTCACACAACCCGCTCCACAATCTGTCGAACAAATAGAGAGAAAGGTGTCTAAAGGTTGACATCAAATTGACTGGTGGCACACACATCAATCATACATTACTAGGTGGAATGATCGACATTAACTTATTGTCGATCAGCTTTATCCTCTGATGGAGAAAGTTGATTACATTAAATGGTACTGGGGGATTACCAGATGTTAGATAATCACTCAAACTGCACCTCCAGTCGACGAAATCGAGATTCACTCCCAACAATCACGATATGTACCAAGAGGGCTAGATGAGAGGCGATGGGTAAGTAAATTACAAAAATTATAATAGAATGTTCAATCTCTTGTTAGCTTTTGGTTTCTTATATTAATATTTTTATGTAATTGTAGATAGATGCTATGGACGAGGTCGAGGGGATTGCAAATGAGGGCATAGCTACCGCCACAGGAGATTCACTACATGTATCGATATTGCATCGGATAGTGGCGAGAGTTCATAGAGATTTTCAACAAACTCATGAGGATCGACATGAAGGTCGTGAGCAGGTGGATCTTGAATATACTCTATATGCACGCCGACGTAGACGTGGTAGACGTTGCACGCACGACGATGAAGCTGGTCCGTCACAGCAACTCGGTCCGTCACAGCCCAACACACAACCGGAGAGCGAGCATATACAAACTCAAGTCAAAGGAGGCCGCAGACGATCTCAATGAGTGCGAAGAGAGAGACAACGGGGGAGGGTGGATTTTTTATTTGTTAGTTTTTCCACTAAGATATATATTGTCGTATGGATTTATTGACATTTGATTTGTTTAGCTTAGACTAAATATTATCGTATGGGTAGACTTGATACATTAGGATTTGTTTAGCTTAGACTAATATATATTATCGTATGGATTTGTGATGTGTACTTTTGTCGGATTTTGGATGTGATGTGTATTTCGTCGGATTTGTGTTGTGATGTTATTGATTACGTAGGATTTTGTGTATTTTTGACATTTTGTGTTGTGATGTTGTAATTTTATAACTTTTATCAAAGTACACAATGTAAATGATATATTTTTGGTGAAAATTTTGGTCGTATATCGATAAATGAGGCATGTGCATGTTTTGTGCATGTTTTAGCTCTGCCTAGCAAATCCACGGGACTATTAGTCCCGTGGATTTGCTAGGCACGGGCAAATATGTCTCAGCAAAATGTACGGGACTACTAGTCCCGTACGTTTTGGTAATGAACTCAGAAAATATACAGGACCAGTAGTCCCGTAAGTTTTCTGAGTCCACTAAACGCTGATTAAGTTGGCTCTAAACATACGTGACTAGTGACTACTAGTCCCGTATGTTTTCTGAGCCTTGTTTTTCAAAATCGACCTTTTTTGGCCTATTGGCCAAGAGGTCTATTTTGCTAAATATTTAGCAAAATAGTCTATTTTGCTAAATATTTAGCAAAAGTGGGCTATTTTAAAAAATTCCCCTAATAATAAAATAAAGTGTGGAATTTAAAGGGAAAAGCCGTTTGATTCTAAATTTGTTATGAGCTGGGCCAAAGCGTACCAGCATGTATTTGGTGAGGCCCAGATTCATTTATTGTGGACAAGTGCAGAAAGCTTACTCGGATTGGTTTTGAATTGGGTGAATTATCATATTGATTTTTTTTTCTAGCTGACTAGCTCCCATGATATTTTGGTATTTTCTCTGAGTTAAAAGAACAATTTAATCCAAAACTTTACTGTTGACAAACACACACACACAAAAAAGAAAAAAAAAAGGCAAAACCTCACGTGAATTAGTGCCATATTATTTACGAGGAAAGTGTCAAATGATTATTTGGCATATATTGATATGAAGATAATACTTATGCAACAATATTAAGTCTACCACAAGGAAATAAATTTAGGGACAAAGAAAGAGAGGACATGATATTATCTCCAAATATAGTAAAGATAAAGCATGAGAGGTCAAGGACTGCTAAAAGGAAAGAGGTTTCGTGTTTTTTTCCCCTGGCCAACAGTGAAATTGTGGTTTTAATTGGTACATTTTGCTCAGGGGAAAAAAAATAACGAAACGTTGTCAGAGTTTTTTTTTTTAAAAAAAAGTCAAACTAAGGAGAGGGTTATACCAAAATAGCACTCTAGTAATTTATTCATTTTGAATCTGCAAACTTGTTAGTTTGATCTACTATAAGTTGTACAAATTTATGAATACAATAGATACCGGTTCAAGTTAACCTGTTACCATCCCTACTAGAAAACTTCTCCAACTCAGCCTACTTGGTTATTATGTCTCTAAAAAAGGACATTCAAAGGTCAGAGTTCAATCGTTCTTGCATACTAGAAGCTGAATAGTGACACGTGCTCATTAATCATGTGAAAGAATTTGTGTGTTTAGGGGGTGTTTGGTTCAATTTCTAGAAATTATAGGAAATGTTTTCCACCTAAAATATGATTTCCTTGTATTTCTTAAAAAAATTATAGGAAAAGTTTTGAGAAATCAAAAAGTACCAATTTTCTTGTTTTTTTTACTTTGCTTGTTTGGTTCAAAACAAGAAAATAGCTCATAACTTTATAGAAAATAACAAGATTTGGTAGGTTTTTAATTAAATATGGTATGTGTCAGATTTCTGGTGATTTCATCTCATTTTGAGAGGAAATTATTTTTTATAAAATTTGGTAGGTTTTGATATTTTATAGAAAATATTTCTGTAAATTTTTTGTTAAACCAAACACAATTTACAGAAATCTCTGGAAAACTTTTAATTACAAATTTGCCATTATCAGATGTTTTAAAAAAAATTTCTCAAAAAGTGTGCAACCAAACAGCCCCTTTAGTCTCACAAGTCTCGCACGCCACGGGATTTCTACATCATTGAATGTAGAAAACACGCCTACAACTCATCAATAAATCTCTTTCTATTGTATAGATCTCATGAATATTATTTATTATAAATATTTTATATAAAAAAACTTAGTTACAGGTGATGAACTAATCCTATTCATTCGTCCATATAAGTGTAGTCATTCTTTACAATTTAGAATGTAAATGATCTCTTCTCGACTCGTAAAAGGGAAGTCAAGTGACATTTTTTATTTTTATTAAGGTGTACTTTCAAAATCGGCTTGCTGATCCTAACTCACGGACAACTAATAACACTAGATTTTAATAAGGACTTAAATTAATCCTTATCTGACATTGGATATTTAATGATCTTCACTCAAAAAATTTTGGATTTGGCTCAGGTTTTGTATATATGTCAACTAATTAGCTATATTCAAGAGCAAATCATTAATCATAGTTCATGGTTATTTAAGAATTTATACCAAACAAGGCCACTTGTCCATTGAACACTAGCCCTGCCGAGGGCCCCCTCTATTCTTTTATTACTCCACCCATCCACTTCGCAATCAGTTAAAGCCAATATTCCAAAGGCCCAGTTACCCTAATTAATCTGCAATGAAGCCCACCCAGTCAATTATCGACCCTTAGACGAAGATTCCCCTTCCCCTTTTTTGTTCATGACCCCCAATATTTTGCCCATAGTCATAATCACTTTTAAACCAACCGCTTTCAAATTATTTTAATTCGACATACTCTACTGAATTAATTTTAACTCAATTTAGTTTTTTCATCGGTTCGTATTTATGCATAGTTTTTTTCATCACTTAGTGCTAATATATATGTATAGTTAAGTTGCTATATTTATATTTAAAGTAGAAAAATAAAAGAACATGATTCATGTCAACACTCTATCAACATTTGAGATACAAGCATTACTGTTATTGTTCTTGTTGTATTTCTTGGTGTATCTTTTATTTTGGACTAAGCTGCTATATTGCTATTAACTAGTGTATACAAAACCGATGAAATACACAAATTAGATTTTAACAATGATTTGTCTTTGGGGAAAAAAAAGGGAAAACTCTCTCAAAATTTTAAACGAAAAACCCAAAAAATGGAAAAGCAGTCAAATTAATTTCTCACCTCCGTCAAACCTCTCTCAGTCTTCACCTCAATTCTAAAATTTTTAAAATCCCCCCCTTTTTCTCACTCTCACCACAGCGGCACTCTCTGTTATTTCCCCCAAACCCTCTCTCTCTCTCCTCCTCTGCCCCAAAACAGAACAACACTCTGCCCACTTGCCTCCTCCACCTTCCCCTCGCCCCAAAACCCCCCGAATCTGCCCCCTGAAAAATGTCTCCACCATCTAGCCCAAATGTATTGCCCCCCTAGAATTTACTTTAGCCCCTCCTCTCCTCCAATTGTCCTCCCCTTTCACCCTCAGACCCACTCCCCTCGAGCGTCCCCAATGCCTCAAAACCCTCCCTCTACGCCCGCCGAGTACCAACCCAACCTCCAGATCTCTGACCCATCTCCTTCATCCTCCTAAGATCCAGACACAGAAGCTCGAGCTTCGGCACTGCAAGATGCTCCCCCAATCCCCTCCCTTCGGAAGAAAACCACCCTCTCCAACCCTCAACCGCTCCTTTTCGCCGCCGGGACCCCTCGCCAAGAAGCCACCGACTTTCTCACGCGCCAGCAGCAAATCGGGTTCTGCCCCCGCCGCCCGAGGCCCGTGCAGAAGCCCGTGTGGCAGAGCGGAGAGAGCTACACATTGCAGCAGTTTGAGTCGAAGGCGAAGCAATTCGAGCGCGCCCAGATGAAGAAATTCAACAAGAAGACCCCCTTCTCGCCGCTGGAGGTGGAAGCCCTCTTTTGGAGAGCTTGTGCTGATAAACCCTTTTCGGTCGAGTACGCGAATGACATGCCCGGTTCGGGGTTTGTTCCGATTGTGAAGAAATGGGGGTGCAAAGAGGAGGAGGTGGGTAATGTGGGTGAGAGCGGGTGGAATATGAGGGGGGTTTCGAGGGCCAAGGGGTCGCTGTTGAGGTTTATGAAGGAGGAGATACCGGGGGTTACCTCGCCGATGATTTATGTCGCCATGATGTTTAGCTGGTTCGCTTGGCATGTTGAGGATCATGAGTTGCACAGTCTGAATTACTTGCATTTGGGGAGCGGGAAGACTTGGTATGGGGTGCCGAGGGATGCGGCGATTGCGTTTGAGGATGTGGTTAGGGTTCATGGGTATGGTGGAGAGGTGAATCCCTTAGGTGAGTTTTTTTTTTTTTTTTTTTTTTCT
>NC_033797.1:14753682-14762823 GCF_001876935.1 Asparagus officinalis
TTTTTGCCGTTGTGTTGGATTGTATGCATGACTGGTCTTCTATATTAATTTAGTCATCGTTTTCTTTTAGCTATTTTGAGTGTTGGTGCATATTCAATTTATGCTTAGACATGCAATGTGGTCGTGCTTTACATTCTGTTTCGTTAATTTATTCGTGATTTATTTGTATGACCACGACTCTGTTACGTTGTGTTATAGAGCTGCAATTTGCTCCTATAGCTTTCTTTAGATGTTTGACTAGCAATGCGTCTGCGTCTTAGAGTAAGAACACAATTGAAATGATGCATTTCATGAAAATGTTGACGTTACGGTTGCATGACTAGTTTGTAGATTAACTTGTCTAACAGGCGACTCTGTGGTTTTGTAGACTTACAATTTCCTTTTAGCTATTTGAGTGTTAATGCATCTAACAGTTTGTACCAGAGTTACATGTATCTGCTTATGAGACCGAGGAATAGGTGGTACATAGTGTCAGTTTATCTTTCATGTTCATTCTGTAGATCATTTATTTTCTCAATGAGGCCTAACCAACTATATATGTTGTGGAATGAGATTACTGAACTTGGTGCTCGTTTTCTTGGTAATTTTATGTGCATCTTGCTGTTTTTGTTTAGCAAGTAGCACCCTTATCTTTGAATACTGTATGTCTTCTGTAGGTACTGGCGAGCTTAATTTTAGTTTGGTTATTGATTGTTATTGCACTTTATTGTACTTTAATCTTGAGTGCTTTATACAATTATAACTTATCGCTTTTTGTGCTAAGAAACAGTTCTCAACATCATTGACATTCCTTTTTCCCATGTACTTCATAATGTTTTGGAATTTAAGCTTGCTATATCACTCTGTTATGATATTTAATGATAACTACATGCCCTTAGCATTAGTTTCCCTCTTGTTATGCTCCAAGAGAGATTACATGTTAATTCTGAGATTAAATTTGTTGCCAATTATGTATGGAGAACATGGATTACAATTACATTTTTTTTGTGGCTCCTGTAAGTATCTTGTTGACTGTCCATAGGAACGCTTTAGAAATGACTAATGAATTGCATTCATTTTATTCTTATTGGGTGGCATTTACAAACTATATACTTACAACTTATATTTATTTTCTTTTGATGGTTCCATTACCTTGATGATATATCTAAAATATTTCCGGTAAATTCTGCATCCATTCAGGAATTTTGTTGGTTTATGAGGGTTTACTTGGTTTGTTGGATTAACACCGCTCTAGTAAATCAGAGTTATCAGTTGTCACTTGTCAGGCAGATTGAACTCTAATTCTTAGTGATCTGTTTACTTGATAATTTTAAGCAGGGTGCATGGATGCTGCCCCGTTACTAAAATGACACGTGAAAACCAAGGAACGTGCTATAGGTTTAGGTACTGACACTTGCTCTTAGTGTTTAGTGTGCAGGTGTAAGTGAGGGCAAGCCAATTGCATTTATCCCTGCAATTGCTAGTTTTCTCTTCAACAAAGTTTATGTTTGTGTGCTTGTTATTTCTTCTTCTTCTTTTTTTGTGGCTGTGATAGCAGGCAGAAGTCATATCTTTCTTGAGCTTTTAGCATCTAAAAGACTTAATGAATAGGGAAAGCGCTACACTAAAATTTCCTTCAACTACTTGCATTATTATTTGTAGTTTTGGAACTATCCCTGATATCCTTGCTTGGCCTCCTTATGATCATAGGAATGTAATTAATCAGCACATCCATTCATTTTCAGTATGATTATTTTGACGTTGTCTTCTCTGGAAGGAGATTGTGCTTTCTATATGTGTCATTCTGTAGTGGTTTTGTTGATCGGTTTCTTCTGCTTGATTTACTAATTCATTGTGTAATTGTTTTTGTCCCAGTAACTTTCACTATCCTGGGTGAGAAAACTACTGTTATGTCTCCTGAAGTTCTACTCGGTGCAGGGATTCCATGCTGCAGGTAAATAGTGTACAATGGATGATAGAAATTTATTTTTGGCTCTGATTTTTACCTAGCTATCAGCTATGTTCAAGTTCTTACTCTTTATCTTTCCAAGCAGATTAGTCCAGAATCCTGGAGAATTTGTTGTCACTTTCCCAGGTGCTTATCATTCTGGGTTCAATCATGGTAGGTTCTGGATTAACGTTTCACTCTCCATTTCATACTTGTACTATTGACCTGCTTTCAACTATGAAACATTGTTGGATAAAATTTATAAATCTATGACCTGTGGATATGCACACGAATGTTATTCTGATTCATATTGAATTTGAGTTGTAGTTATAATTGTAAAATCTTTTCTTGCTTTTGGTAGGATTTAACTGTGCGGAGGCAGCAAATATTGCAACTCCTGGATGGTTGAGAGTAGCTAAAGAAGCTGCAGTTCGGAGGGCATCGATTAACTATCCTCCGATGGTTTCTCATTTTCAATTGCTGTATGCCCTTGCATTATCACTATGTTCAAGGTTTGTAATGACTATTTTGTTCTGTGTTAAAATTTCA
The DNA here is from genome assembly GCF_001876935.1 of Asparagus officinalis. Lineage (NCBI taxonomy): Eukaryota > Viridiplantae > Streptophyta > Magnoliopsida > Asparagales > Asparagaceae > Asparagus > Asparagus officinalis. The sequence goes on from NC_033797.1 coordinate 14,756,159, forward strand.
ATAGGAACCTGAATGACTTCTTCTATCTATTCCATACTATCTTTTACTTGCATGTTCATCAATGGCGAACTAAAGGTGCTTTGTTACTTCATTAGGTCATCATTAAACTGATAATAATTGGTCATATGAGGGATTTAGTAGGTTATCCATGAACCATGGTAGTCTAAAAAGGACTGAAAATTGGATTTTCAAGAGGCTTTGCACATTTTACCATGATTATCTATATTTCTACAGGATGCTACTTGAATACTCTATCTATTTGTGAAAATGTCTCAATTTATAATCTAGATCTACCATCTATGACGTCTTCCTCTACGGCTCTACCATGCAACACAAACTACTAGTAAGTCAATGCCTTGACCATCTCAAGCATCCACTTTGGATTCCTTTAAAGAGATTCAACACTACCAAAAATTCTATATCATCAAATCAGAATTTAAATTATGTACTAAAACCGTACCGGATCAAAAGTTACTCTTTTGTGAAATATTCGTAGAAGAGCCGATAAAGGTAAACATCATCAAAAGTTGAACCTGTCAACTATCATGGCAGAAATCAAGCTTCTATTTGAGCTGAAGACATTTGATTTGACTATTTTTGTTATATTTATGTAAACACGAAGTTATTTTCTTGTTATAGGGTACCCTTGATTGGTGTTTCTGAGCCACGAAGCTCTAGGCTAAAAGATAAGATGAGAGGTGAAGGAGAAGTGATGGTGAAGGAAATATTTGTTCAAAATGTGATTGAAACCAATGACCTGCTAAGTGCTCTTCTCAATAAAGGGTCTTCTTGCATAGTTCTTCCACATAATATGCACGATAGCCCTTTATGTTCGAATTCACTTCTTAGATCTCAGTTAAAGATGAAGCCTAGATTATCCCTTGGTTTGTGCAGTCGCGAGGAAGCACTGGAAGCTTCCAGAGTTTTTCCTGCAAATGATGTAATTCTAGGGAGAAATGCTGGGATTGAACATTCAAAGGCTTCTGCAACATCTGAGAAGTCTGGAATTAGTGCTCATAATTCCTCAGGTTCAGACTCACAGCACGGGGAAAATGAGAACGAGAGTGCAGTCCATAGTGATGGTCTGTTGGATCACGGACTACTATCATGTGTTACCTGCGGGATATTGAGCTTTACTTGTGTGGCCGTTGTCCGTCCAAAGCAAGCAGCTGCTAGGTACCTCATGTCTGCTGATTGTGGTTTTCTTAATGAGCAGAATATTGTCTCTGGAGAAAATAGCAATAGAGATGACAAAATTCATTGGAGGAGAAGCACTTCTGATCTGCTTTGTGATTCTGGTAAGTCGCACCTATCACATGTATATTTTTGTTTTATAAAACTATGCTTGAATATTTTATGACAGATATAGGCACTATTTGTGCCCAGGATTGATACTTAAATATGTTAACAATAGGAAATTAGGAACTGTTTTCAGTTTCAGATATTAGAGAAACAGCATGTTTTGCCATTCTTGCTTTTCTGACATTTGTCATACATCTATCACCCAAATCAATCATATGGCATATAAGAGCACCATCTGAACATACAATATGCCTCTTTGTTTTCCCCCTTTCTTTCCTCCTTCACTTAACAAATCTAGAGTGTCTCTGACCTTGTGTCTCCCTTGAAATCTTTTTATTAGAAGGCCTGAGGTGTCCTTCACGTCAGAAATAATTCCTACAATTTGATAGAGTTGCTGTATTATCCTTGCTGTATAGTTCATTTAATTTTGCCTTGTATTTGATATGTAATATTATTATTTCATAACAGTTTTCAAATAGACAGATGATTTTAACTAGTTAGTACTCTTTCAACAAATTTTGAACATGTTGATTATTACCAAAAACCATCAACATGAAATTAGCATATGCAATTTGTACAATTTCAACTTTGCTGACTTTTAGGATTTAGATACTTTGTAAGGATGAACATATTCAGCCAATGTGGTAGTAGTGGTGGAGAGGTGCGAATGGGGAATCTGGCGAGGTGTGGAAATGAGAGATTCTCTATGAATTGTGATTTATGATTCTATGAAGTTGAGAAAAGTGGATTTTTGATGAAAATTCAGCTTATCTATAGTAGAGAAGTCCCTAGAAATACTCAACAATAAGGGTTGCATTGCTGAGTTCAGATATTACAAGCTATAAGTTACAACTGCTGGGAAGCACTTCATCTAAGTAGCCTTGGATATTATGCATATAATATTAATGATATTTGACAGCAAGTGTTGCAATTCCTTTCATCTATGATTCAGCACTTTTAAAATAGATTTATGACAAAAAAACTAATATCAGGACAAATTTGAATAATACTGTCTTTAGCCCAAAAATAATCCAAAAAAAGAATAAAAAAGAACAAAGGACGAAGTTACAACGTTTTCTATTTATTAAATTCCTTTAAGATACTGTATAATTTATGAAGTTCCTCATGTTTACCGATTTAGTTATCCTTCAGTTGTGTCTTGCCATAAACTCAATTTTATGGATTATACATGGTTGTCCTTCGTATGGTAAGATGATGTTTTGGCTGTTTTATTCCCCCATTCATTCTGCTAGGACATGTCAAAGACACATATTATTTGATCCAGTTAATTCTATCAGTATTGTTACTGAAATACATATTTTTTAAAATTTCGTAGTTCATCCATGGGGGTAACATGATTAATTGTCTTAGGCACAGAAATTCTTGGATTATATATTGAATACTGTCTATGTCCTCCTTTTTCTACGGCCTCTGTGTTGTACAGGATCCACTTGCATATCCATTACAAATTTGTTGGACGCGCATACAAATGCACAAAGAATTAAAATATTCATTCCTGAGCTGAAACCCTACTATTTGTTTTATTCAGGTTCAAGGGTCATATTATGAACTCAAATTCATTTCTTGAAAATTCCAACTCTACTAAAAAGGGCTATAGAAATTGGTTAGAATCGCGTGCTCATGGCCCAGAGTCACCTAATATCAAGAGAGAGATCTAATCATGACACTGGTCTTAGACAATTAGTTGTAGTATCTGAAAAATAAGCAGTATAATGACATTATATACTCAGTCCCGACTCCCAATAGTGTAATTAATTTTTTTGCTTGTGTTTCTCTGACCAGTGCATTAAGTTTTATTTATATGCAATATCTATTTCTTTTTAACAGAACAATTAGAGCGTCATGCCCAATATCGTAGTCCATCTCCAGTTCATGTTTCAGATCATAATTTTGAGGATAATGGGTCTGATGCTGCTTGCCGAGGAGCCTCAGCGCTTGCTCTTCTAGCCTCTGCTTATGGAGATTCATCTGACCTTGATGAGGACGGGTCTCCAGCAACATCGCCACGAGCTGATGAAGATAATGATTCGAGTCACGTGACAAGATGTGCAAATATAAACCTACCTGAATCTGATTGCCAGAATGATTCGGATAATGAATATGATGAAATGAATGGATCAACACCAGAGTTTTCCAGTGGAGATCATCCGGGTATGCTTGATAATCTGGAGGACAATGGGGAAATGGAAACATCTAGTAGTTCAATAAAGTCAATAGGGGAAACAAGAAGTGTTGACTATGAGGGACCAGAGAACAAATATTGCACCACTGGGACTGCCAAGATTTGTCAGAGCAATGTGAAGATGGAAAGGATAGCATCTGGGTCAGTGAGCACAGTCATGAAACCTAATTCTACTAGAACCTCACCTTCAAGAAATAATGATGCTATCAGACAATGCTCAGTTGTATCAGCTATTGAGAGATCTGACAAGGATTCTTCTAGAATGCATGTTTTCTGTCTCGAACATGCATTGGAGGTTGAGAAGTTACTTCATCCACTAGGTGGTGTGAATATTATGATTTTGTGTCATCCGGGTGAGTCTCTTTTTTAAGTGGTCTTCTTTCTTATATCATTATCTATCCAACAGTTTTCTTTCTATGGCTGTATTTTCTTTATTTGGTTGATTTTGGTTCATTTGAAATTCTCTCTTCTAAATAGTGAGTACTATTATTTGGATGCAGAAAGCAGAAATTCGTTTGGCTTGGCTACAGTTAGAAAGTGTTTCCACCTCATGCCAATTATTTTGTTTTGTTTTTATCTTGATTCAGATAGAATACAGATAGTCAGGTTGAGGAAAAAGAACGTTGAGGAAAAAGAACTGTGGCATAAATGCGTGCTTCAATTCAAAATTTCAAATTTACTTGAAGACACATTAAAATGATGTCTTACATAGATATGTCTTATGAGCACCTCAAAAAATATGGTTATAATACATGTTTTATATGGTTTACGGAGTCTTTAAGATAGTTTGGTATATTGATGGATTAGTTGAAGCTCTTTTCTTCTCTCTCTCTCTCTCTCTCTCTCTCTCTCCCTCTCTCTCTCTCTCTCTCTCTCTCTCTCTCTCTCTCTCTCTCTCTCTCTCTCTCTCTCTCTCTCTCTCTCTCTCGATCTTTTCAGTCAGGTTAATAATACAAGTGTGATTTATTAGTCCTAAATACTACTCCTGATATGTCCAAAGTGTGATTTATTAGTTCCTCCATCTGTATGAGAAGGAACTTGATTAGATTTGAAGATCATAATAAAAGTCAATTTTTTTTATATAATTTTTATTCATTTTCTTTTATGTGCTCATTTTTTTTTCTCTGTTCTCATCATTCTGCGTCTGATTCGCTACTTGCATGCTTTTTGCCCTAAAATCCACTTGCCATCACATGTCCAGTGGGAAATCATCATATCAGAGTTTCGGCCATATATCAAATGACTTTCCTTATTAAGCTTTTGATAGAATGTACTGGGGATCCAAGAAAACCATGTCCATTTATATGCTTTTTTTAAGTTTAAACAAAACTACGAGTCCTGTAGGAAATCTGCCTTTTTCCCTTTTTCTTTTTTCCATTTCCTTGCATAATTATCTTTTGATTCTTACTGGTAACTTTAGAAAAAGCTCTTCTTCTACTTACAATATCTCACAACAAATGCACCTTGCAGATTATCCGAAAATCGAGACAGAAGCCAAACTGTTGGCAGAAGAGTTAGAAACTGATTATGAGTGGAAGAGTATCGATTTCAGGGGCCCCACACAAAAAGACCTAGAAAGTATCCGGGCAGCTATGGAAGACGAAGAATCGATGCCCACGAGCAGCGACTGGGCAGTGAAACTGGGCATCAATCTCTTCTACAGTGCAAATCTAAGCAAATCTCCTCTTTACAGCAAGCAGCTTCCTTATAATGCAGTCATATACCGTGCATTTGGCTGTAAATCACCAAACAACTCTCCGTTGACATCAAAATCTTCAAAAAGGAGACCTGGAAGGCAAAGGAAAATCGTCGTTGCAGGAAAATGGTGTGGAAAAGTTTGGATGAGGAATCAAGTACATCCGTTATTAAGTGATCGAAAGGACGATCAAGAACAAAAGCACGAAAGATTCTATTCCAAGAGTAATTCCGAAATTAAGTCCGAAGAAGTTGAGACTGAAATCAAGAATGAGAAAATTGTCTCAAGGAAGAGTTCAAGATCCAGAAAGAGGAAGAAGCGGCCATTATCAAGGGCAAGTGCCAAGAAACAAAAATGTGTCACACCCCAAGTAATGGACAAAAAAGCGAAAGTTTCGGATACTTCGGCAGCTCAAACATCTTCAACTAAACACTCAAGAGTTCTTCGAAGCTGTCGTAAGTCAGATGTCAAATATGAGTCTGAAGAAGAGCCAACCACAGTACGAAGCAGCCGCAGGCTGAAAGCGAAATCTGAGACCAAAACAAAGCCGACCATTACAAGAAGCACCAGTAAGCTTCACATTGAGCAAGAGACTGAAGAAGCACCAAACACTCGCCTGAGAACAAAACCATCAAAGTCTAAAGACACCAGCGCGAATCCACCCATCAACAAGCAATCAAGGAAGAAGAAACCCAAAACCACTCCAAACCCTATAAAAGAAGAGGAGGAAGAGGAAGCAGCGAAAGATTACACATGCAATATCGAGGGGTGCACGATGAGCTTCAGCACGAAGCATGATCTTGCATTGCATAAAAAAGATATATGTCCAGAAGAAGGGTGTGGCAAAAAGTTTTTTTCGCACAAGTATTTGGTTCAGCATAAGAAGGTTCATCTGGATGATAGGCCCCTGGCTTGCCCATGGAAGGGGTGCAAGATGAGGTTCAAATGGGCTTGGGCTCGAACGGAGCACATTAGGGTTCATACTGGCGACCGGCCCTATATCTGTAGTAAATGCAGCCAGACATTTCGGTTTGTGTCGGATTTTAGTCGGCACAAGAGGAAGACTGGCCATCTAGCGAAGAAGGGAAGGAGATGAAGTGATTGAAATTGAGTTTGATTTTAAAGGCTATTGATCATTTAAATCGATTCTCACTGTCTTTGTTGTAGTTCATTTGTTTAGGGAGAGGAAGTTGAAATGTTCATTATGTGGTTTATTACAAGCCCCATTTAAGTGTAACAATTGGCTATTATGTGTTTTCAGTGGTTGTTAGTTTAATTGCCGAGAAAATGTTGTAATGAGCAGAATCAGCAGATGTCTATTTATAATCGAGTATCTATTAGACTTGGTATCAATTTGAGCTTTAACAAGAGAACAACATTCATGCAACTGACCGCAAAATTTTTAGAATAAAGGCTTTGTTGTTGTATCTAGCCGATTTTGTCAGCGTTCTAAAAAAACAGTTA
>NC_033797.1:14762833-14766506 GCF_001876935.1 Asparagus officinalis
GACTAAGATACTGTTTGGAGTGCAGAGCAATTAATGGTATTACAGTCGCAGATAAAAACAATTATGTTACATTATTCTTATTTTTTGAATAAAGTTAATCAACAGGAAATACGAAGAGGAAAGGGGATGGAATCAGATCCTTTCCAGAGAGGTGGTAATAAAGTGGAAAATGTCCAACTACCCCAATTATTACTATATATTCCAAATTCAAAGAATAAAATTAGGCCACAAAGAAATTCGCTACTGTCTTGAAAATCATTATTAGAGTGTTGTGGACAACTAGTTTTCGCAAATCACTATCACAATACAAATTCAAAGAATAATATTAGGCCACAAAGAAATTCGCTACTTTCTTGAAAATCATTATTAGAGTGTTGAGGACAACTAGTTTTCGAAAACCACTGAAAGGGTTTTTCTATAGAGTGCTCATGGGCACTCTATAAAAGAGGAGAGAGAGATAGAAAGAGATAATTTGGGAGGGGATCCCAATACAAATCAGGTGGGCCCCCTCCTCAATCATCTCTTTCTATCTCTCCTCTTCCATAGAATGCCCATGGGCACTCTATAGAAAAACCCATAGTGAAATCATACACGTCCAAATCTATCTCTTAATTTTGAAATGTATGACATTGACTACGGTAATTGAACCCTCCCCTAATGGAGAGAATCCGAATCCAAAAAAAAGGAAAGCATATGCTTCTGATCCTGAAGCCCACGATCAAATTACTTAGAAGGCCCACACCAACACAAAATATCGCCTCGACCTTTCATTATATTTATCCACCAAACAAACAAATTTCACAAAACCAGTTCTCGGAGGCAGAGACGCAAAACAATCCAAACAGGAGATTGAGGAACACACAAACAACATGTAGAAATCTTAGAAGGTATCCAACGATCACAAAAACAGAACTCGTCCTGTTCATGATTTCACATCTTTCTTGGATTATTTTGTGATAGCGTAAATGGCGTATATAATTCCTGGCAGGTATCCAAGTAGCGTCAGGACCAAACACAGCCAGAACTCCACCTGCAGCAACATTCAAAAAAAAAAAAAAGAAGGTCAAGATATGAAACTAGTAAAAACTATTAAGGATCTGAGCAATTCTCAGAGGACAGTCATAGGTTTTATTTTGATCCTGACTGCTATTAGCTCTAAACACCACGACTGTTCGATGGTAGTTTTGTGAAAGTTCACTAACTTCATGAATTTTTTTTAAAAAAAACAATGGAAGTTAATTTACACAAAATAAAATGATCTCTCTCATACACCAAAAGAAAAGAGCATCTGCAGAATCATAAGAATCTGTCAAAGCCCCTAGAATTGAAAAAAATAAAAACCCAAAAAAGGTTGAATCTAGAGAAAATGAATTGCTTAGACCCTGTAAAAAGGCTTAACAATTGAGGAAGATATATACCTTGCAACCGAACTTGAGGAAAACCCCAAGAGGAGGGAGGAGGATAGCTATGATAATATCAATGCAAGTTGCTGTTCCCATTTTTTTTTTTTGCGGACTACAATTGAGGAATGAAGAGCTTAATGCTTATCATTTTTACGCAAAGGAGGGGGGGGTCCTTTTTAAGCTTTTGCTGGCGGCTCGTGAATGGAGGAAAAGGGGTGAACAGCTAATCGTCGGTGCGCAACATCGAAAACGACGGCGAGGGACAGCTAATCCTCTTCCTTTGCCATTATCACCGTGTCTTGATTATGATCAGTTGTTTAATAATTAAGAGTTGCTAGCAAACAAGAAACTTAGCTAATGTCGCTTTCTTTGTTTTTAACTAAAAGAATTTGCAAATGAATTTGCTTTGGAGTAATTGCATATTAGCCCAATAGTCTTCTTTAATTGCCAAATGCTCCTCGAATTTCTGTACTACGGGAAATTAAAGTCCCTCGAATCCTCAATTTTTTATTGTAAAATCGTCGCTATGTTAGAAATCATGTTAACTTTTCTGATTGCAGTTAGTTTTAAGTCTTAACCCAACATGTAGAGTTACGCCTAGCGCCCCCGTGTTAAAGGAGACGAAGAGGAATAGATATACTGAAGAAATTAAGAGATTATATAGCCTTCAAAGTGGAACTTAATTAGCCATTAGAATAGCTTTGATTTGGGTCTAGGGATTTTATGACTATGGAAGAAGAGTGTTGGGTTTTGGGTTGTGAGTTTTTGGTATAAAAACATTATCAAAAGGTTGGTGAGTCTTAAATAGTAGTATTAAGAAAATATGGGGGGTATAATGGAAAATCTATGCATTTCCGTTTAAGATAGCGGAAATTTGAGGGCTTTTTGTTAAATATTGACACCTGAGGGATTTGTTGGCAATTAAAGAAGATGTAAAGGGCTAATATGCAATTTCCCTATTTGCTTTTGTTTAGGATTTGATAGTCGTTGCTTTCTAAGCAGCCCTTGTTGATGGATGAATTTAGGGGATAAATATAATATAACTTTATGAGAAATCTAGCAGCTTCTTGACGTGTCTCAGACCCTTTGGATTTGCTATCACCAGTTCGTGATACGCTTCTGTTTCAAGATTTGAAGATTGGGGATTATCCAAAACAACCCTCACTAGGGTTTGTTCTTCGAAGTTTCCATCATCAAATCTAAGGTTGGAAACCCTAACCCGATCTCCATCTTGATGGAAGTTCGTAAATGAGCATCAGGGCTCTACATAACTTATCGAACACTAGGGTTTGAATTCCGTGGGCTACGATTTGAGAAAATGACGACCATTGGATGAGAGTTAGGGCCAAAACTGGGGATTTTGGACGACATGGGCTAAAAATGTTCATGGGCCTCTAGTTCAAGGTTTAGGTTAGAATAGGAATTAACTGTTTTGAGCCGTTTGCTTTCAATTTGCGCTCGGAGCCTCAGGTTCCCTTATATTAGTTATAGCTCCAAAACTGGGATTAACCTATTGATGTCTGTTTAAAAGTCTTGTCTATGCTATTTTTTTTTATTTTTTTGTTTATTTTTTTGGGTACAAGTAACCTTGGGCTGGGACTCGCAGGTATCAGGGAGGAGCCCCGAGTTCGATCCCTCAACTCGGCCAGTTATAGAAATCACGGGGGCTTATGGGTAATACTTCCGACCTAGAATCGGTCACTTTTTGGTTTTACCAAGGAAGGGCCCATAATAAGGGCCCAAGGTGTCTGATAATACCAACCAAGTAAATCTCGGGGTATACACACACACATATATCTATACATATACGTACGTATGTGTATGTATGTGTATGTGTAGGTATGTATGTATGTAGATGTAGGTATGTATATATACACATACATACATGCATGCATACATACATGTATATACATACATATACATACATATACATATATATACATATATATATATATATATATATATATTACGCGTGCACACACACATAGATGTATATATAATCGAAGCGCCCCCTTTCACAGTTTAGACCTAGGTGAGTAGCACAGGCGATGCAATGCCTAATAATTAGAAATTGAGGATAGACATGTCATGGACATATAATATTTATTAATATTAAGACTTTGCTGGGCTTGGTAAATTTTCAAAATTTCCCAATTACCGTGTCTTCCTCGCTTAATAATCTTCATTATGACAATTTTCTCATAAAAAGTAGGTTTTTTCAACTAAATTCAAAATAAAATAAAATAAAATGCAAAACTTTAACAATGTCT
>NC_033797.1:14766516-14779916 GCF_001876935.1 Asparagus officinalis
TATCTGTATAATGTCACTCATATATTTCATTTATTTATCATAGATAAAAATCCATATGTTTATAAAATCTATAAAAAAAAATACACATCTATTGGTTATTAAAAAAAACTCGGGCCAAAATGGCATTTTCAGGAAGTTATTAAATCTCTCAAAACCATGACTAATTCATAAAGTCTACCCTTCAAACAGCTGGAGTACATTCTTTCTCAACTTCCAATTTCGGATAATCATAACTCTCACTTCACTTTGCCAAATGAACTTTACTAATCTGCCCTCCACAAGAGTCAAACATCCATCCCCTTGCATTAACTAGTACTAACTCCACTAATATTTCCCTCCAAAGCCACTCTCTGACACTCAAAACTATCCATGTCATTTTGCTCTCCTCGAAAACTTCTCCCTTAAAATCTCTTCACCACCTTTTCTCTTCTCTTCCCTTCCCCTCCCTTGTCTTTTCTCACTCTCAAACTCATCTGGGTTCTTCTCAATTCCCCTCATCTATCATCAAAGAACAAAGAAAAGTTGATGGAGAACACTGAGGATACAATTGCCTCAAATGGGTCAGAGCCTGCTGAATCTAGTAGTAAGGCAATTGAGAGCAATGCTGGTGATAAGGGGTAGAAGCCTATTGAGTCAAAGAAATTTGGGTTTTTTTAATGGTTTTTATGATCTGGGTGTTTGATTTTTAGTGTGTTTAGTAGTAAAAGTATCTTCTTTTCTTGTTTTTAGGGGAGATCGTGGAGTGGCTCGGGGTCTTCTCAGGTATGGTTCTTGATTACTGCCTCTGTTTGTTGAGAATATGGAGAGACTCGTTATCATTATTGGTTTGATTTGGGCATCGCGTTTGCGGGCTGCATGCTTTATGAATTTCGGTAAAAAAATGTAGAATTTGTTGCTCTTTGTTAGACTATGGTTTCTGATTTTGGTTTATGTAACATTTCATTTTACGATCGACTTATTTGTCGAATTTATTGGTGTCTGGGATATTGAAATGATTGGCTGCATGTAATGCCATGGCAAAAGCCGAGCAAATATCTGAAAGAGTCATTGGTAATGTATTGGAAATTTTGTTGTTTTATGGGTGACATGTGTTGAAAGTTAGCACCTATGATTCCTATTTCGATGCATGCTGTGTGCTAAGCCATGCCAATGATTCACCTTTGCCTAAAAATAACAGAGGTATATCTGGGAATATAATTGATTGAGCTGCATGCCTGCATGCAATCAGCAGTTTTGATGTGTTCTTGATCCTTTTATTTGTTTAGGGTGATTGATTTTGAAATTAACAAGTTTAGCATCAATTTGATTCCTCGATTATATCTCCTGACTCCTTCATATTTACAATGAGGCTAACTTTGAAGCAGAACTGCAGGATGAGAAGGCTTGAGAAACAACCATAACCTTAATATAAAGATATTAAGAATTAAGAAGAAAAGTCACACATGCATAATGTTAGCAGGAGTAAAATTTACTAATCGAATCGTAAGTACAAATTTGGAAGAACTTTCACTCTAATCTCACTTACACCAATTCCACATACATAATTCTCACCAAAAAAGAAGAGAGCATACATAATGTCACTTAGTAAAGGCTTTAGTAATGGACATCATTAAACAAGAGAAGGGTTAGGAGTCCAAATTAGGCAAGTTGTTGCAGCAGCTCATGTTTGGAATCAAATATGGACTGAATTAATGAAGAGGTTTCTGTCCAATTACATCATTTATGTTGATTCTAGTTCTAACTCAATTAAAGACAAAAAATGTTTTGAGTTTGGGCTAGGGTATTTGGGTTGGTATCTCAATCACACAGTAATAAGAAGCAATATTGATGCGGAGTCTGACCAAAATGGGCAAATTAATCGAATTTTCAAAATAGACCTCTTTAGGACTTTATGTTTAAAAAACGATCCATTTGAAATTTATTTGCCATTTTCGACCTAGTTTCAGCTAAGTAGCCACCTAGCTGAAACAGGATAGAAAGTGAAAAATAAAGTTTGAAAACTTCACGAGATTTAAAATCCCGTGAAGTTTAGCGTGGTTAATCAGCCGATAAACTTCACGGGATTTTGAATCCCGTGAAGTTTTTGAACTTCTACAGCTTCATTAGCGGGGTTAATCAAGCATTAAACTTCATGGGATTTGAAATCTCATGAAGTTTTCGAACTTTATTTGCCATTTTCAACCCAGTTTCAGTCAGATAGCTGAAACTGGGTTGAAAATGGCAAATAAATTTGAAATGGGTCGTTTTAAAAATAAATTTCTAAAAGGGTATATTGTAAAAATTCCTTAATTGAATAACAAAAATTTGACTAGATAGAAGTTTTATTCTACAAATTCGTCCCTTGTATTTTTATTAAGCTTAAAAGTTATCTATAACTTTTTGATGGTTGAATTGATTTTATGTTTAAGTTTAACAATGTTTTATTTCATATTTTCCTACTATATTCTTTTATTTATAATTTATTCATTTTTATTTCTTTAACTATTTATCAAATTTTCAAAATTGTATCCCCTTTATATTTTAGTGTTCATTGTTTCTCTTGATTTTATTTATAAAATACATTAATTAATTCTGTGATGAAATTTCATAGATTTATTTGCATGGTTTATATTTCAATACGTTTAAATTTGATACAATCATTTAAAATAGAATGATTGTATCTTATTTCAATCATTTAAAATAGAATGATTGATACAATCATTTAATTTTGATACAATAATTTAAAATAGAATGATTGATACAAAACACTATTTGGGTATTGAATAATTTGAATATTATTTCAAACATACAAAAATACACAACAAAAAAAAGAAGCTTTCGTACGTCAGTTATACATACAACTAATAACTCAATTATAAAGAAGCAAAATAAGGTCAGTTTAGAGGAGTTCCTGCAAAAGATCAAACATCTGGTTTCAAGTTACGCCTCCAAATGAATATGACCCCTGCCTCCAAATGAATATGACCCCTAGCAGAGCACTTTGAAGTAATTTGTAACGTTCCACTTTGAAGGGCTAACATCCTAGTCATTTCATAGAAGGTGAAACGGTTCAAGCCCTCTAAATGAATCACTTCACGCATAAAAAGCGTCTACACAGTTTGTATTCCCTCAGAGTACAAATTCTATCAGAATATCCTGCATATGAGTATGACATTCTGAGCCATTCATAGAAAGGTAGGTGGGAGTTTTGGATAGCACCGGTGGGGGTAGTTTTGGGATATCACTGGTCCTTTGTATGGCTCATAACACCTTGCTCGCATGCGGAATGTTCTGATAGGATGGAATTCCCCTGGGTCAAATCATAATTTATTTCTTGGCTTGCAGTTTTGGAATATCACTGGTCCTTTGTATGGCTCATAACACCTTGCTCGCGTGCGGAATGTTCTGATAGGATGGAATTCCCCTGGGTCAAATCATAATTTATTTCTTGGCTTTAACCCTTGCCCAACTCAAATTAGGTATTGGATTACTTCTTCCCTAAGTTGGTCACAAACCCAATATAAATAGAGTACGCTCCTAGTGCCTAATGTCAGAACCTCAAAGCGCCGCCTACAATGAAAATCCTAGCAATTAAAAATAAGGTTTGGCGGCTGCTGGGGAGGAGGAGCAGACAGGTAAGAACTAGTCACCACCTTTGTTCATTCATGACTATTATAAAATTTAGTGATTTGTTTCGGAGAGCATGAACTTGATTGTTGAGAAAACTAGTTTAGATCACTTTTAATGGATAGATCTAAATTGAATAGGTTTGTATGGATAATTAGATTGAAGATCTAACTTGGGAAAGTTGGTAAAAATTAGCACGGATCGCTTATATGTTTCACTTCGTAATAGATTAGAATAGAAAGAATGGAATGTTCTAATAATTTGTCAGTCACGGAATTTAATGTATCTCATTGTTTAGTATCATTTGTGGTTAGTATTAAATTAATTGTTTTTCACGTGATTAGATTATTTATTTTAATTAATAATTCTTTTAATTTACAGTTATATGATTTGATCCGAGGTAGTTTGATGTTGATTGTTGAGCAACGTAGTTAGATCACTTTTAAAGGAAGATCTTGATTGAATAGGTTTTCGGATTGTGAGATCAATTGAAAAACTTGGTAAAAATCAGCATTGGCTTTTGATATGATCGGTTTTGTAAAAGATTAGAATAGAAAGTTCTATTTAAATTGTCAAAGGCATGAAATTTGATGTATTTCATTGTTTCAAAAAAAATCCATTGTATCTATGTAATTAGATTAATATATTTTAATTTATAATTATGATTATGTTATCATTCATGCCTTTGTTATAAAACATAGTGATTTGGTCCGAGTTAGTCTTATCTTGATTGTTGAAAAACCTAGTTATATCACTTTAATGAATAGATCTCAATTACTTAGGCTTCTGAATACTTAGATCGATGATATAACTCCGGAAACTTGGTAAAAATTAGCATGGATTGCTGATACGACACACTTTGTAAAATATTAGAATAGATAGTTCCATATAATTGTATTCAATTGTCAACATCATGGACTTTAATGCATCTCATTGTTTGAAAAAATTATTTAGTATCATTTTTTTAATAATCTTAAGTTAATTGTTTTTATTTAATTACATAAAGCTATTTTAATTTATAATTATGATTATCTTATCAATTTATATGTATTTAGGAAATCAATTATTTGCTATTTGACTTATGGATTAACTTGTCAAGTTGCTGATCCACTTTAATTAGAAATATCTGAGCGGATCATGTTTTTAACAATGATGTTTTGCAAAAAAATAATAATAATAACTTTTCCATCTTCCTTTAGTTTTTCCTTGAGATCTTGACATGTTAAACTCTAGTTTCAGTCTGTGTCATGAGCCTCGTTTGGAGCCATTGCTCATATATGCGGTGATAAACAACATTTGTCAATGGGATTGATCAGAGATGAAGATACTATCCTTTCATCTGTCAATCCTTCTTGAATGTGTATTTTGTTCTCCTATGTATTTTATTGTTAGCTTATGTTTTTTTTAACGTGTATATGGCACTATTTTCTCATTAGTGATATGTATTAAGAAAGGGGATAACGACACTCCCCAAAATTTATGTCTCTACATTTGCTCATCCTAAGTCTTTTATGTAACCTGTATTCTAGAAGCCAGCAGCAGCAAATGCATCATCTCCATCCATCCAAAATGCCGGAAACACCCAAGCTCCATCTATGATCAGTACCAATCACACAAGTAATTATGGGCAGGCCTTCTCTGAAGAAGTCCTAGAACAACTATTAAGGGATCCTCAGATCGTTGACATGATAACGGTCCCTAAAACTCCAACTGGACTGCCTCTGCGACCTGTGAGTTACTACTTTTCCATTATGTATTATATACAATTCTCAGTTAGGTAAATTTCACCAAACCCCCTTAAGTTTGGCGGATTTTGAGATTAACCCCCTTAACTTTAAAAAATGTCACTTAACCCCCCTTAATTTTTGTCAGATAAGCCCCCTAAGTAACACCATTACATTTGACTGCACAAACAAGTATCGCGTGCGTTCAAATGACTAAAATGCCCCCCGATGGAAAAACCCTTTCATGTTATTTTTAATAATTTTAAGGGTAAATTTCTATAACCTCCCTGATTAAGTGACATTTCTAAAGTTGAAGGGTTACCTCAAAATCTGTTGAACTTAAGATGGGTGTTGTGAAGTGTACACTTTCTATGTTTGTTACATACTATTTGTAGCATTTTGGTTTAATACATAACATCGTGTTTTTTAGGAACGACCTGTGTGCTTTTTCTATGACGCGTATGGGCTTTGCCAGAAAGGGCCTGCTTGTCTGTATGATCACCCGTATCCATATAATCCTTCGCAGCATCGGGTGGTAGCCACAAGGGAGGGCCAGATAAATCGAAGGTACTAATGCCTTTTGGCTCAACGGCAATATAATAGTTGTCTGATGTAAATGGCAAAAGACTGGAATAAGCCGTAATGTATCAAACTGCTTTAAGTGTTGGAGGATGTCATAATGGATCATTTTAAGATCTTCCTGGTGCTATTTATATGCCTATGATATAATTTGATGAATGTTGTGTTTGTTGGGGGTGGTTTACACCAAATGCTAGGTTTCAGAATGTTTGAACAATGCCAACTTGCAGGTGAATTACTTTCATGCACCGTATGAGAGTGGGTTTGATTTTCAGGTTTAAGAGGGGAAAATTATGATTCATTGATTTTTAGAGCTTACGTCCCTTCTCGGTTTATACAGTGATCGCATTCAATTTGCTGCATTTGTACATATATTTGTTTGTTTTTGGAGCGTTGCTTACATTAGTTCGCATACTTGCGATTTATCTGTTAAATTTATGTAAAAAAATTCATTCATTCACAGAGGAGGTGTCTGCCAATCTTCTGCTTCGGTCCGTGCATCGATTTTATGTTGGCAACATTCTGGTTTGTGTTCATTAGTAGCATATAAGACTGCAACTGCCTCTAAAACATTATTGTAATAATGAGCTATCAATTCTGCCGCAAGGAACTGGGCCAAGCTGCCAAATTACCGTTCTAAAGGAAAATTTTACCCTCGAAGAACCGTTTGAATCAAGAAATCATTTACATGTTAAAATAAGAAAAAGACGGGATTATGGTGCGAGGGATTCGTTTCTAACTCTCTTTTTTTTTTTTTTTGGTTTGCCTCGTTTCCTCAGATGATTTCAAAGTTAGTTCATGGTGCCATTCATTTAACGGATTCATGTTTTAGAATTGATTTTTTGATATACTAATAAAAGGATGGATCTTCATGTCTCATTCTATAGAGGAAGGGTTGCATCACGTAGATATGTTGATTGCTTTTCCATAAAAGAAATGGGAAATTAGCTACATCTTTATAGCTTCACCTTTATGAATTGAAACCGAGGCCGGCTCATGCCTGTTGCCAGCAGAACCAAACATACATGCAATAGACGTTTGTCAACTGATTTTGAGATAAATTGCAGATAATCCTCTTCGTCTATTAATTTATTTAACAGGTAGTTTGTCAGCAAGTCTGCGCTCTTTTATTAGTAAGTATCATTCCTGAATTAGACATTTTGAATAGTACATATCACTCTTAGATTGTCATATTGAGTTTCTAGGGAATCTCCTTTCTAAGGAATTGAGGGTTTTAAAAAACTACTGGAGGTTCGGTTCATTGTTAGCCATCACTCAATTCAGTTAATAATGGATAAACTACACTTAAATGCCTTATTGTTTATCCAATGTTGCAAATAATTACCTCAGTAGCGAATAGCCTCACTTAAATATCTCAAAATTTCTACACCCTCGGTTACTCTCAAAATTTCTACACCCTCAGGTTACGCAGAACTTGAGAATTTCCCCATAAAAATTCTCTGTGGCGGTCATGTGCTAGTTTTAGAATATTTTCAACACATTTTTCTGTTAGATCCATTGTTGAACCTATCACAATTCTATTCTAAACCTACCCCGATTCTATCTTAAAATAGGATTTTGAAATGTTCTAATTGTGGTAGGAGAAATTCTTACGTTTGCATGACCAATGGTACTAAAATGCAAATGCGACTTTTAGTAACTCATATGGTATATAAGTGCAGCCATTTACAACTGTATATTTAATTTAATAAATGAAATGTTCTAAAAATAGCATGTGACGTGATAGGAGAAATTCTTACGTTTGCATAACCGATGGTACTAAAATGGAACTTCTAGAAACTTACATGGCATATAAGGGCAGCCATTTACAACTGAGGATATGCGCGTGCAACACTGCTTAAACACCCCAAATGTCAGCAACAGAGAGCAGCAGCAGTGATGCAGAAAATTACAACGTTTCGCTTCATCTCACGCATGAGGCGCCATCATCACCATTCAGAGTAGCACATTCCTAACCAGACAAAGAAAAGACACCCGGCACAGACACAACTCAAGCGGTTAAACAGCATTCATTGCACACTGAAGATCACCAAGTTCAAGATAAACAAAAAGCACTGTCAAGGATCATCACACCTCAACCAGTATACTTGATATTCCGAGCACAGAAACATAATCCTAGAGCAATGTTCGAGCGCCTGCTTCCTCAATATAGATGATAAAGATCGGAACAAGAAGTAATATATGAAACAACAAAGACTGTAAAAATACACATTAAACAAAATCTAGGCGGTTAAACGCATACATACCACCATTTTTTCATGGCAGAAAACCTCCAAATTCAACATGAACAAAGATGATAATAAACACCTAAACCAGTATCCTGGAGGTCAACCTCCCAACTTATTGAGACAGCAAAATAACCTCTAAAGCATAAAAGCAAACAAAATTAAAAGCAGCAGCATCCTAAGCTCTCTAACCCCAGGAGAGTTCCTCAGTTCCTCTATTTATCTCACACCGATAGCATCGTAAGCAGTATGCGAATTTAGTACTTGTAGTCCTTAACGTGGAGGCTCTCCGAGGCTCCTTCGACCTTAGCAGCATCTCCCTTGTAAGTCCCGAGAGTCGCTTCAGAGTTAGCCTTGCACCTAGCAAGGAACGCTGCCCTAGCCTTCTCAACGTTCTCCTTCTTCCCCGCCCATGTCTTGAGAGTGCTCTGCTGAAGAGCACGACCGAATGAGAAAGACAGCGACCATGGCTTCTTGCCCTTGAGCTGGTTCATGGCGTTCAAGTTCAATGTCGCCTCCTCCTCGCTCTGACCTCCAGAGAGGAAGACGACAGCAGGGACAGCAGCGGGCATTGTCCTCTGGAGGGTCCTCACTGTGTACTCGGCCACCACCTCAGGCTTCACCTTGGCCGAGTCTGAGCCAGGTGTCACCATGTTGGGCTTAAGAAGAGACCCCTCCAAGAGAACCTTGTGGTCGTTGAGGGCCTTGTAGCAAGCTGCAAGAACCCTCTCGGTCACATCAGCACACTTGTTGATGTCATGAGATCCATCAACGAGAATCTCTGGCTCAACAATGGGGACAAGCCCATTCTCCTGGCAGATTATGGCATATCGTGCCAAACCCTGGGCGTTGACGTCGATAGCGAGCTGAGATGGCTCGTTAGCACCAATCTTGAGCACCGCACGCCACTTGGCGAAGCGAGCACCTGCCTCGTAGTACTTGGCGCAACGCTTGCCAAGGTCATCGTGGCCCTGGGTGGTGGTCTCGCCGTTGGTTCCAGCAAGCTCGATGGTGCCCTTGTCGACCTTGATACCAGGAAGGACTCCTCCAGCCTTGAGGACATCGACAAAGGGTTTCCCGTCAGCAGTTTTTTGGTAGAGGGTCTCTTCGAAGAGGATGACACCGCTCAAGTACTGGAGGCAGCCAGGGGTGCAGAAGAGGAGCTCACGAAGAGCACGGCGGTTCTCCTCGACGTTCTCAACATTGATGCTGGCAAGACGCTTACCGATGGTTCCGGTAGATTCATCAGCTGCAAGGATACCCTTGCCTGGGGTGCCAATGTAGGCAGCATTGGCAATGAGTTCATCTGCAATATAATTTACGTCAGACTTTAAGTTATGGGTTGTTGCAACTTGCAACAGCAATGTAAAAAGAAGAAGAACCACATAAGTGCCAAGATTAGGGCGAAAGTAAAAATACAAATAATAGTAATAAAGACTAGTAATTTTAGACCCCCAGATTACTTGAAATAATGTAAGTTTTTCCTTCAAAATACAATTCAAGCTAAAAGTTTACTCTCGAACCGATCTGATCTACACAGCTAAGGAAAATATTATGTATCAAATAGTAAATCCTTCGTGGAAAATGCCAGTACTGTTCCAATTCTACACTATCTTGTGCAGGAACATCAAATTGAAGCAGCTAGCACACGGGTTGCATATTTATAAACAGAATTGGGTAACATGGACTCCAGGGTCATCTACCAGGATGACTACCTTAGAACTGGTACTAATCACTACCACAAGGCAGATCTCAATAACCAGAAAGCTCTGCCCGAAGTCTATGAGAATTGTAGATCAGCTATACAGCTTGTCTACAAGATGAAGTAAATAGACAAACTTTTGGAAATGTATACCAACCATGTAATAAAAAGACCTGTTCACTGTTTTCCCCATGAGTTACACGGAGGTACAAAAATAATCGGCTAAAAGGCTTCATTGCTGCTAAGTTTTTGAAGTACAAAACTTAAAAGAAACTAGAAATTTTTGATCCAATATTCCCTTTGCAACCCAAGAGATGACCACAGGTGACTTGATGCTTGATTGTATTGAAATCCAGTTCATGTACTGTTTTCATTTTTGACCATGGCAGTGTCCAAAATATGAATTCTTTTTTTTAATAAATCATTACGGCCATAAGAAAAAGTTCTGAATTAGAAACAAGTTGCCATCTTTTAAACAAGTTTTGTTTGAGCAGCATATAATCAAACAGAACTAGACTGGTAAAAACAGCATCTCAATCAGAAGAAAATAAGAGCATAACTATACATAGTGGCCTACAAAATATTCCAAAAAATAAATAAAATAAAGTATCTACCATCAGATGCACAAAATTAAATAAATCAAGGTAAATAGCAATTCTGATAGGAGAATTTAACACATAATAATAAATTCCATAACAAACTAGCATCCTCAACCCTAAAAACACAATCTTCCACATAGATTCTAAAAGAAACAAAATTTAAACAAGTCGATCAGATCCAATCAACCTAACCACTAGATCATTAACTACAAATAGTTAAGTTTTTTCACTGAGATCTCATCCAACTATATTAAGACTAGTTCAGAAGGAGAATCCGTATCCAGGTCTAACAGATCAAACCAAAAATATCAAAATACCCTCTTTTTTTTTCAAATTTACAGATCGTTAGCAGCACACCATAGATCTGAAACGCCGAATCAAAAACTCACAATATTAGACGGATCTATAATCAAGCTCTAAACATCAAATAGATAGATCAAGTAGATATCGAAAGATCAAAACAAAACTATGAAAGAAATTTAGGGTTTTGATCAAATTTACCAGCGTATTTCCCTCGGTAGCAAGACATTTTTATTTATTTATTTATTTTATTTTTTCTTGAGAGGAGAGGAAAATTTTCTTTGAGAGGACGGTGAGAGGTGGGCTGAGTGATACGGGTATTTATAGAGACGGGGCGAACCGCTTGGTCGAGCGCAGGCGTTGGGGTCGGTCGCGAAACTTGTGGGAACTTGTGGGTGGCCGCTGTATTCGCATTCAGCCCCTGGATGTTGACTGGACCCACAACTCCAGCCCCACCACGCCTCTCCCTTTCTTGCTCCACAAGAAGGAATTTTATTGGATTATCATTTGCTGGGTAAATAGCACTTAAACACCTTAGAGCAAGTGCAGCAAGCTCCCAGTTGGGAGTCCTAGTCAGCAAGCTCTCAAGAGCTCTCAAGCATTTTAGAATAAAAAATTAACAAATTAAGCCTTGAGAGTCACTTCTTCTTTTATGGAGCTCCAACAAGCTCCTAGTTAGGAGCTACAACAATATCAAAAACCCCTCTTCTATCAAAAAACCCTATCAAAAAAACCCCTCTTCTATCAAAAAACCCCTCTTCTATTGCAAAGGTACAAAAGCAAGGAGTTTTTTGTTAAATTTTTTTTTTAATAGCTTGAGAGCTCCCAAGCGCTCCACAAATTTGTGGAGCGCTTGGGAGCTCTGTGGCACAAAGCCCTAGGCTTTGTGCCACGGAAGCTCTCAGAGCTCCCTTAGGAGCTTGCTGGAGCAAGTCCAGCAAGCTCCCACCGCCACCTCAGCCTTAGGAGGTGGGGTGGGAGCTTGCTGCACTTGCCCTTATATCCCTATATTTTTACGTGTTTTTGCACTTCACCCGAAGTATTAATTTGACTTGATTGCACTTAAGTACCCTATGCTTTCCCCAACTTATCACTTGTATGGCTGACAAAATTTCAAAACCAACATGTTTGTCAAAAAAATTTCAAAAAAAGACTCGTTTCAAATTTAATTTTAAAAACCGGCCCAGTTGGGATGAAACTAGGTCGGTTTTAAAAAAAAAAGTTCTCAAACTTCACGGGAGTTGAAGTCTCGTGAAGTTTTTTATATAACAAAACTTCACGGGACTTCAACTCCCTTGAAGTTTGAGAACTTTTTTTTTAAAACCGACTCAATTTCAGTCAACTATGTCTGTTTTTAAAATTAAGTTTGAAATGAGTCTTTTTTTAGGAATAAAATTCAAAACAGGTCGGTTTTGAAAATTTGTCCCTTGTATGGCCTCACTTGGTCGCGGCAACACTTATATGCTTTAGAGTTTTTGGAACTTGCATTTATGTATTTTCACTCGTTTTGGTAGCGGTTATATACCCTAACGTTTTTAAAACTTGCACACAAGTATTCTAATTTTTTTAAAATTAACACTAAAATACTCTAAAATTTATAAGATGCAGGGTATTGAAGCACAAGTCTTTAGAAAGTTAGGGTACATAAATGTAAGTTTAAAAACTTTAGGCCCCATTTTGACAACGGGTTAGCAAGGATTTACAAAAATTTAACCCCTCATTGTAGGGGTTAGCATAGTTCGGTTCAAACCGAACAAACCGACCGAACCGGCAGAAATTTGACAGTTTGGTTGATTTTTACTAGAGTTCGGTTCGGGTCAAGTTGAAGCTTTTTCAACCTGAACCGTCCGAACCGATAGAATTGTATTATCTATTCTAATTACTATCCGGATTTGCTTAAACCCGAACCGTCATAGTCATATAGAGTTGTTTCACTATTGCTTGATATTTTTTTTCTATCACGCGACCTGATAGCGATGAAATATCCCAACAATGATGTCCTCTCCAGTTTTAGGGCTTTTCATCATATCTAGTTCTCTATCTCTCTCTATTATCCACTTTGGAGGTAAGAAACTTAAACTATAATGTTGATTCTAACATTTTCTTGATTTTTCTCCTCGATTGATACACATAATGCACGAGAATCTTTGGATCAGATATCACTTTCGACCAGACTTATAATTTTATAGAATCTATACCCAACATCCAAATTATTACACATTTTTTATTTACTTTGCCTATCAGATTGAGATCATTTTAATTCTTTATGTAAGCTTTCTCTAAAAAAAATTATGTAAGCTTTGGCGGGAATAAGAATTTGATTTCTACATCTAACAATTAGTAGCATTTGATAGTTCATGAATTTCAATAAATTGAAGTATAAGAGACTTCTTTCTTCGTCAACAGATTAGAGGTGAAATTAAATTTGGACATAACATTTGTACACAAGTGAAAACTAAACAAACCGCACCGACTCAAGTCGGTACGATTCGGTTTTGAATGATAGGCAGTTCAGTTTGGTTTGGTCAAATTTGGCCAAAAACCAAACCGACCGACCGACCGACCGATTGCACAACCTGTTGTGCGCCGCGGAAGCCCTAAATTGACAAATCGAAGGCACACACAAGACAATAGTAGACCACAA
>NC_033797.1:14780916-14781481 GCF_001876935.1 Asparagus officinalis
TGATGATGTATCTGTTTTGTGCATATAGAGCTCTTTGACCAGTTTCCAGTTCTAGGATACGTGCACTCACGAGGGTTCAGTAGGAAATAGTGGGGGTTGACTTGAGGAGGCTCCAGCTTGAGTTGAGGATTGTGGAATTTCTTCTTGTTGAGGTTCAGGTTCATTTTGAGGATTGTGATCTTGAATTTCAAAATTTGTCAATTTCATCCTAGTTTTAATTGAACGAACAACAGATTTTTCAGGTTTGAGATCGACATGGAATTTGTCAAAGATCTTAGTCAGGAATGCACCATAAGGAAGAAATCCTCTAGGAATGGTCAGAAAATTATCAAAATAAACCTCAGCCCAATTAACTTGAATATTTCCCATAATAGCATATAGAGCTTTTGCTAATTCTAGGGAAATGAAATGAAAGCTTCCAGTTTTTGGAAACAAGTTATAGGCTAGGATACGAGCAATGAACCTAGGAATTGGACAAAGCTTATTTGAATTATTTAAAGGTTTTCCATGTCCAGGAAGAAATATGTGATTGGATAACAAGTCGGAATCGTTCATTCTAACAGAG
>NC_033797.1:14782481-14797069 GCF_001876935.1 Asparagus officinalis
CTAAGTCAACACCAATGTGACGGAGTAGTTCAAAAGTCAACTGCAATGACACGAGCCAAAACTCAAATTGCATTAGACTGCAGACTCGACGACTCCGACGACGGCCAAGCCGATAAAACGCAGCAGCGCAGGAAGAACTGTCGGCTATTCGTCAAAAGCATCGATAGACAGAAAACGAAGACAGAGAGTTGGAAGCTAACTACAGGTCCTTAGCGCCGGACTGAAGCTAAGAACGCAAATCACATCGCAAGTATTCCAGCGCGTCTTCTATAAAAGAAAACGAGTCCGGAACGCTATTGGAGGGGGTATCTGTAGGGCATCGAGAATTGCCCTATAGGTTACTGACGAACGGTGCAGTGTTACAGAGCGATCGATGAAACGTCAGCGTATCGCGATCGCACAGGAGTTCGCATTGACGTCGATGAACGATTGAAGTGAATCGACGAACTACGTGAGCTGATAGGATTTCGGGATAACGAAGGCCTGGGCTAATCGAGAGCCCCGCGATGTTGCAAAAAGAACAACGTCCTTCGTGTCTCGTTCATTCTATAGATAATCCAACTATTAGAGCAGATAGAACTCTTCATCAAGCTTCCAACGCACTTGGAATCACTCAAATCCGAGTTCGGACGAAGAATTTACAGCGGAAGCGGACGAATGCACCTCAACGGAATGTCTCAGAAATTCCAAAACACCCCCAGGGGTGTCTCGGAAATTCTGAGACACCCCACGGACGTCTCAGGAATTCCAAAACACCCCCAGGGGTGTCTAGGCTTTTCCTAGACACCCCAGGGGTGTCTAGGCGCCCTAGGTGCCCTCATTGCCTATAAATAGGAACCTTAGGTCTCACTTTTGGAGGATCTGGATTTTTGGAGAGTTGGCGAAGCCCTGCTGCAGTGAAGAGTGGTCGAGCGCTTCAACACAAGGGAGGTCTTCATCATATTCGCATCACCCGTGTCCGTTCCTTAGCATTACCCTTCGCCGGTAATCCTAAGAAGAGCAAATATCTCGTTTTAGCCGAGATAGGCGCTTCAAGCTTCTAGATCTCCTCGCGGATCGACGAAGCTCTGCCCGATTTTTCTGGATCAGATCTGATTGCCAGGTAGTCCACGGATATCGACGTCCCCATCACAGGCCAAAGACCCACGCAAGCAAGAGACGATAAACGGATCTTGTGTTTATTTTCAAGAAAGTTGTAATTTTTATTTTCGTTATTTGAATTCATTTGTAACGACTAAAGTTTAATGAAATCAATGATGAAGGCGACTTTCCTCGAAAACAATGATATGCCATATAGTTTTATTTCCAAGTTCTAATTTGTATTTTGAAGTTAGCTTTCTGTACGCAGCTCTGTAAATCAAACTGAAATGCCTGATGTGTTGCTCTTGATTGTGTTGTTGTAGTTCTTCCTTTTTGGAGTTGCTTCAATTATTGAAATGCCTGATGTGTTGCTCTTGATTGTGTTGTTGTAGTTCTTCCTTTTTGGAGTTGCTTCAATTATTGACTATCATTTGGTGTTATGTTACATGGCGGCATTTGTAGGTACATATATTTCACTTTATTGATCTTTCTGAACTTATTAGCAGATTGTGACATGGAATGCCAAGTAGACACTAGAGAGAAGGTATCAAATCCTATAATTTGTAAGAAAATTCATTGCTCATTCAGCTTGGATGTTTAATCTATTCAAGGTTCCACATCGTCTAATCTATTGTTCCTGCAGTCATTTAAATGGATTCTGAATTGCTTAATGCATACTTTAGGGTCTTCATATATGATTAAATTTGTTGATTCTTGCTTCAATCTTTGCACATTTCCTTTCATACATTAGAGCTATGATGAATGAGGACTGCAGTCAGTCCATTTTGGAAATGATAAATACTTAATATGCTCAATGGATTAGAGATGAATGCGGATGAAGATGAGGCGGATGAGGAAGAAGACCCCCCAATACATGGTTGGTGCAGATGAAAGTTTAAGGGGTGAATAGCTTCGTAACAGGATTGCTTTACAGTTTTGGAATAATTAAAATACGTAGTTGTTGAATATTAAAGTATAAGGAGGTTGAATTATGTCTTTTATTATCTTTATATGAGCAAAACTTATAATTTCATATAGAGCTATTGAGTAGATTGTTTTTTCCTTGAATAATCAAATCTTTTTTTTCTCTTGAATAATCAAATCTTTTTTGCCAGGTTTATTGATAGATAAGAAGCCATATAATATTTTGTTAGCTCGTTATCTCTCTTTATCTTTTGAAATAATGCGAAAATGATAATTTATTTTTATTTACCTTCTGAACGATCATTTATTAAATAATATCAAATTATCATTTGAGCGTTATTTCAAAAAAGATATTAATCCCTCGTGTCTCAACTGAATTACATATTAGCGCTTCAAATCTTTGAAATTGCTCAAAAGGTAAATAATGCGAAAAATATATTAATGCGGCAATTAGTTATAAATTTCACTAAGGGCGAAAGTGGTATTTTAAAAAAATAATGAGATTAATCTCCTTAGCCCTTCTTCATTTGATAAACACAAAAAACTTAACTCATTGTCTTAACTATCGAATCCAAACATAATTAGAATATTTTTAACCCTTCATAATGGATTAACTAAGTTAACCATTCTCCTTAATCCTTCTTCCTTAATTAACCCTTTGCCAAACGGGGAAATTAAAGAATATCTCTGAACTTTCTGATAGTTTCTCTATACATAACTTATTATATTTTTTACTTTATAAATAAATATTATCAACATTAGAGATAAATGTTTATACATTATAATCAATTAATGCTAACCTATTATATCTTAATGTAATAATATCAACTGTTTCCTCTTTTCTTTGCCAAATTTCATCCTTTTTGTGATTTAAACTTTTGAGGGTATGTATTGTAATTTTTAAACTTTGATAGTATTTTATGAAAATTCTAAATTTTAAGTTGGGCGCTTATAATTTTTATGTTTTATGTATTGGTGATAAGTTTTTAAATGTTAGAATATTTCTCGTAACTTTGAAAATTTAAGGGTATTTTTATAATTACTAAAATTTTGGATTGTTTTTTAAAAAAAATTAAATATTTAGCAATCTGCTAATAATTTCTAAATTTGATGTGTACCTATTATAATTTTTAAAATTTTAGAATTTTTTAATAATTTTTTACTTTTTAGAGAGTTTTTGTAATTTTTGTAACTTTGAAGTTATTTTTTTACTAATTTTAAATTTCTATGTGCCTAATGGTAATCCCTGGAATCCATCTATGCTGTTTCTAAGTTTTAAAATCTCTGAATTTTAGGATGTTAAAAAATACATAAAAGGACAATAATGCCCCTCCTTAAGAATTAACCCCCCCCCCCATAGTGAAAGCTCTTATTTTCTACTGTTACCCATATTAAAGAGGAAGATGAAGTTGGAGGCCACGAAAAGAAGAAGATGATGTTAAAAATAATCTAATTTGTCGGGGGGTAGGTAATACAATAAATGAGGGTAAGAAGTATTCAAGTTGGTCATAGGTCCATCACGTGGGAATATTTCAGAGAATATTCTCACAACTGGTTTATAGAAGGTACCAACTTGTAATTTTTTGCCAACTCAGGATATTTTTTGCTATATTTTGTAGCTTAGGGTATATAACTGCTTCAAGAGCGAAACACATATGATATATAAATATAATTTAGCCTTTAAACTTTTGAGGTTGTTTCTATAATTTTTAAAATGTTGAGGGTGTTAATTACAGGTTTTAAATTTTTAGATATCATGTTAGTTTTTAAGTTTTAAAAATTCAAGGTGTTTAGTATAATTTTAAACTTTTAAGGCTATTATATGCAATTTTTGAAAATTTTGGGGTATTTAATAATACTTCATGTATTATAATATGTTATCTATGTATAATTTTTTAATCTTATTTTTTTCTATATTTTTGAGCTATAGGTAGTTCATATGGAGTTAATATAGGATATAATTAGTATTTGGATAGATTAAGATTTAAGTAAAATATTCAAAATAATTTTTTTAAATTGTTGAACCTATAGATAGTTCACGTGGAATTAGATAATGATTAAAATTAGAATATATTAGGATAACAATGTAATATTAAAAAAAACTAAGGGTAATACTGACCATAGAAAGATTTTTCCGAACTCGTGCTTTTAAAAGGAGTATATATATATATATATATATATATATATGAAGTATGATGTTAACGCCGTTTATGATAATTTTCAATAACTAGGTTTTCTATTTAACTACGAAACTTTAAAGTGTTTTGTGCAGAACATGCCAAAATTCAGGGTTTATAGTGAAATTTACCCTTTCTAACATGTATCAATAGTCATATTGTACCTATGTTTAGTAATCATTAGTTTTCTTGAACTATAATGGTCTTCTTAGTGAGGTAATGCACAAAGACTTCCTCTTTACCGTGTTTTATTATTATTATTATTACTGGTATGTCACACGTGCATTGCATAATGCACGATACAGGTATAGATTAATATATGTTTTTAAATTAGTTTTTAATGGTAAATTTATAATTTAGACGATAAGTTTTTGGGGTTATCTCAAAAATCAAAGCTTTAAGGATCCACTCTCATATAGTATCAGCATAAGATTCCTATAAATAAATGACTACGAAAGAGATTGAATAGAGATTGAATATCCGTACAATCCAAACTCTGCAAATTTTACATAATGGTCTGTTTTAGATTATAAATTTAAGGATATTTTAATGTTATCTAATTTCTTATATTGCTAAATTGAGTACACATCATTTTTATCTAATCATCAATATCTTGTAATTAAACTTTCCTATTGACTCTTCATCTCTTCAAATAATTTGATTATCCATCGTCCTAAATTTTTTTCCTAGAAGTTACTCGTTATTGCTCAATTTCTCCTTTCATGGGAGTCCAAATCAAAATAGTTAGCTATTACATTAGCATGATGTACATAATTTATACAACATTAGGCACGGTTCTATGGTATAACTACAAGCAAGTTCTCTATTCTTATAAACAAAGAACACGAAGAAATTATTGGTCAAACATTACAAGAGCAGGAACTAACTTGTTTATAAAGTAAGGAAAATATCAATTGAAACCATAAGCATTCTGAGGATGGACGTGGGAAAAATGAATCAGTGCGTTAATTTCACTATCTCAACTTGGAAAATGGGTAAATCTATCCTATTGGACGATGTGATGCCTACCACTAATCATTTATTAACATAAGAATCTCTAAACAAATAAGCTAACCAATATTATATGATTCTAAATAACTAAATTTAGGAATCAAACTATCAATTTAAAACTAACCATAACTTGAAAATTGGAGAATTTCCAAATTCAATTGCCAAACTTTTAGGATTTTTTTATCTCATAGAGAATTTTAATTCCATAGGGTTTTATACATGCTTTAGAATTCCTAATATTTTATTTGGTTCAATATTATTATAAGAAAACAAATCTTACAATTTGTAATATTTTGTA
Source organism: Asparagus officinalis (assembly GCF_001876935.1). NCBI lineage: Eukaryota > Viridiplantae > Streptophyta > Magnoliopsida > Asparagales > Asparagaceae > Asparagus > Asparagus officinalis. The sequence goes on from NC_033797.1 coordinate 14,787,972, forward strand.
TGATTCAAATCCAAATTATAAGATAATTAATTCTAAAAAAGAAGGAGAGGTGTATATATTTACCTTAGTGAGGTTACCTCCCACAAGAACATAAAATGGAAGGGTATAGAAAGAGGGGTGAGCATACAAGAGGGGTGAGCATACACATTTATGGGATTTGTCAAATACTCTCCAATTGAGAGGATTTGACAAATTCTAAAAATTAGGTGTTTTCTGAACTTTTGGGATTCAACATTCTAAAAAAATTATTGAAACAAACATCATGTGTGAAATCTCAAAACCTAAAAAAACACACTTTTTGATCTCAAAATTTGTAATCCACACTAAATACCAAAATTTTACTTGAACCAAACAAATCATAAATGTCTTTCTCCTATTCACTAGTTCCGCATTTTTCTCTTGTTTTATCCCTGCGTTTTGTTCCTAATCTTTGTTAAGGCCAATTTCCATTAGAACCCATCTCATAAGAAAAAACCACGAACGTAGATGCTAAATTCTTAAATTTAAGCAAGGCTGACATTTTGAAGTTTAGGTAGTTTTGCATCTGAAAAACAAACCCATTTAACCAAAACTAATCACATAAGCCAACAATAAATTGTTGATTGCATCAAGTATTAAATACTTATGTGATTAAAAAAGAGAAAGTTAACAGAATTTTCGATTTTCTTATTTCTAGTTTTTATGGTTACTTTTAATTTGGTATGTACATAGTTGATTCCTAAACATTTCCTGTTTAAAATTTTCGAATTATGATTAGATTTTGTTTGATTAGGATTCTTATATCAAGAGAAGATTAGTGGTACACATGACAAATCTGTATTAGGTTTCTATTTAAGATTTCTTTAATAGTAAATGGCATTAAAATAGAAAATAAATCAGTCAAGTGAGAATATTCTATTTTTAATATGAAAAGTACTTGAAAACTATTCAGTTAAGATTCTTAAAAAAAGTAAACTATCAAGTTAGGATTTATTTGACAAAAAAAAAATCTACAAACTTAGAATTTAAAGGAACAACGATATTTAAAAAAGATTGTAATCTTATTTGATGTGCATTATTAGATTGTCTAATTATATATACTAACCCAGCTACGAAACTATTTTAATAAGAAAGTTTTAAAAAAAAATTGTTGCGGGCGCTCAAAGAACAAGTGTCAATTAATGGCGGAGAATAAAAGCATCAATCAGTCACTAGAAGATGACGAACCCAAGAAGAAACGCAGAATGATGAGCAGATCAAGAAACAAGAACATTGCTCAGGTATTTACTTTTTCTTCTTTCAATAAATTGATTCAGATAATTACGGTTTACAATTAAAATATTTTGCGTGCTACAGGCCGAAACAAAAACCAAAAAATAAAAAAATAAATAAATTGTTGCGGGCTCTCAAAGAGCAAGAGTCAATGGAGAAGAATAAAACCCTCAACCGATCACAAGAAGAAGGCGAATCCGAGAAGAAACACACGATGATCACCAGATCAAGAATCAAGAACAATGTCCAGGTATAAAAATTTATCCCAGTTACCAATATGGTTTGCCATCAACAGTGGCGGAGCCAGGATTTTAATCCTATGGTGTCCTATAGATGCATCGGTAATGGTGGAAAATACATCTCTCTCAACATAAGCCATCAAACTATCATTAAGCTGAAAAAATTCGAACCCGCGCGCATGCTGGGTTCCTTGCGAGATTCGAACCCGCGCGCATGATGGGTTCCTTTTGACCCTTTTCCGCTAAACCATCTATACTTTTGTTATTTTTATATGTGCTCTCTGGTAGATATTTAATTTTTACTAGTGTCCTTGGAACCCAAAGGCACTCATTCAGCTCCGCACCTGGCCATCAAAATATTTTTGTATGATGACCTGAAACAAAAACTGAAGCACGCGGTTCATGCACTCTTCTACCACTTGACGCTGTGGCTGAGATACTATCAAGACTACCTGCAAGTTGTATTGGAAAATTAATGTAGCATCTCAATGATGTATAAAGAAAATAGCACGTCATTGGTTATGATCTTTGTAGTGGAGCTTCGCACGTACTCTTCGATGGAGTAATAAGATATACTCATCGAGGGAACTTTGCAATTTTCAGAGAGAGCCTTATTTCGCCAAAGAAATTAATGTAGTATCTCAATGATGTATAAAGAAGGGTGGAGGTATGTAATACATTTTAATTTGTCTTAATTACAGAATAAGAGCTTGCCCATCTGATCTCTCTTGTTTATTTGCTCACGCTCACGCGCCCTAATTTCTATCGGAATTTTTAACAATTTTATTTTTTTAATATTTTAATAGCTCTTATAGAAAACTTGGTCTTGCACATTTGTCGTTATCCAAAATTAATCCTTCATAGCTAGGTATTAATTTGTACGTAAGAAATTTTAGAACTATTTCATTTTTAACAGTGATTAAATCTTATCCGTATTTAATTTATTGCATATCTATTCTTATCTGCTTCTTCAAGTAAATTTATTCAACAAATTATTTTGCAATAAACATTCTTTAATTTAAAAACAATCTAAATTTTATAAATGAACAGGGCACCTCACCCTGTTTTTCAGTTTCAAAAAAAAAATCTAAATTTTATAAAAAGAATTTTTTTGAAGTCTTTTTAGATAAATCAATTTTTTTAGAGGACCCATCCACAAATAAAAGTAAGTCCGAAAATTGAACATATTAGTGTCCAATCGTATCCGCATTGGACATAAGATCCACTGAAAATTGAGGTGTTAATAGCTAGATTTATTTCAAGTGTTTTTTCCTTAAGATATATGAATCCGTTGTATTTATTTCATCTTTTAATTTAATATGGGTAGGTCCTTATAATTTAATCTTAATTACAGCTATCAATATCATGCTAATGTAAGATTTTAAAAAGGAAAAGGTGATTTTTAATCCCAACTGGGCTGCATAGGGGCTCCGACTCCATAATCGAGGAACTTTTTTTAACTTTTTTTCCTTTATCTTATCATTTAATTTACACGGGCCAGGCGCATCTGTAAAGTCAGATATTTATTGTTTTATTTATGAGAAGTGGGAGTATGCATCCTATGGAACCCCCCGCACTCATGTGAAAAACAGAGGGAGTATGTTCAGTATGGTAATTTTGTAGTGGGAAAGTCTTCGAGCATCTCCAACGGTTTCCTCAAAAATTTCTCCACAATGGGAAATCAAAAGTCATATTCTTCAAATTATTTTTGCTCCAACTCCAACAGCTTCCTCATTTTGAAGAATCATGCATTTATTACAATAATAAAAATATTATACATCCCTATTTTGGGATGTTCTTATGCATTGGAACTGCCCTCATGTCTTTTTTTGTAATTGCTACCATTGTTTTATATTTATTTTCTCCTCCCACCCGTTTTGAAGAACGTGCTGCATTTATGACAAAGCCCTCCCCAAATATTTGAAGAATGCCCTAGATTTGGGGAAGACTCCTCTTTTTTTCTCCTCCATCCCTATTTTGGGGAATGGGATGGGGAATCTGTTGGACCAAAAAAAGCCCAAAATTCTCCAAAAGTGAGAATACCAATAAAATGAGGAAGCTGTTGGAGATGCTCTTAGTAACCCTTTGAAATAGGGGGGAAATAGAGTTATTCTTGAAAAAACAATAAGAAATCTATCAGAATTATCTCTATAGGGCCACCAAAGACCTTGATCCAACCATTAACACCAGATGGTGGCCTCTACATATGAGGTGCTAGTTGGAGCGTGACATGCGCGCCCAACATATTAAATATCAAACAAAAAGAATTATCCCTATAGGAATAGAATGATTTGAACCATAGATAAAAAAGCTAAAATTTTCCAACCAACCCCAACCATGAGTTGTTCTGATAGAATCTGCCCTAGAGAAAAAGGCAAAACTAGAAAAAAAGATGAAAGCTTATGTTCCTCCTCCTTTTCCTTCCTAGAACCAGAATGATCCACTTTGCTATTCAAGAGGCCCAAACTATAAGCTTTTCTTTTTTTTTTGATCAATGAATGTATCCCATTTTATTGTATAAAAAAGCACTTACAAGACGATTAAGTGTCTGTAAAAGTTTTTTTAATTTATTTATTTTGTCCTTCTCTCGTAAGAAGCCATTCCTTTTTTGAGCTTTCAATAGAGTGTGCTTCCATTGTATACAGTGGTTCCCTCATCCAAGATAAGTGGTTTCGGAAGGGTGATGTCTGGGGTAAATTTATCTGATAGCTCATTTAATAAAATATTATCCTCTGGATGGCTTATGTCAAATCTTATATATTACAGTTTTAAATTTTCAGAAAATTCAACATACTTGCTTCATATTTGGGTGTAGAAGGAGGTTGATCTTAACTTTAGCTTTTAACATTCCACTTTATGACTACGTGTCACCTTGCTTTTAGGGGCTGTTTGGTTGGCATTTTTTGCCCTTGTAAAGCTGTCAAAATTGACAAAAATTGTCAGTTTTGACAACTTTACTTACAAAAACGTCCAAAAATGGGCGTTTTTGCAAGTAAAGCTGTCAAAACTGACAAGTTTTGTCAGTTTTGACAGCTTTACAGGGGCAAAAAATGCCAACCAAACAGCCCCTTAGTGTTGTTGGAGCTTCGTGACTTCTGGGTGAACTTATTTTGAGGAGGTTAAAGTCATACTGACTTTTGATGATTTTTTACTTTTATGATAAATTTCTTATAGAAATTATCTTGGTGGAATGGCAAGATGTTAGGGCATCTCCAATCCATCGTACTAAAATGGTGCAAAAGTCACATCAAACAGTAATTCATCTCCAACCCATTGTACCATTTTTTTGCACCAAAAAAGAATATTCTCAGAATATTTCTTTTTATCTACTTTTATATTATTAATTTTTATTCCCTATATTTTTAACTATTTCAACAATTAACTTACATATCAAATTTTATTTTATTTTTTCACATATTTTTCAAACAAAATGATTTATTACTTCAAAAAATAAACTAATAAAACAATAAAATATTATTTTATTAATTAAAATAACTTGATTGCTAAAATAATCTATATTTGTTATTGATATTGTCAAAATATTACATTTAAGAACACAAAAGAAAATAAAATACAAGAAAATAATTAAACATTAACAACAATGTAAAAATTACAAATTTAATATGCACTTAGCTCTCTGAATTAGTGTATTCCTCCCATAGACGATCTATCAATGCATTACGAAGCGAAATATGGGCATCTTTATCCTTGATTTGTCTGTAACGTGCAATAAATTGATTAAATCTTGTAGTTTTATCTGCTACAGTATCAACTTCTGGTGTTGGTGCTTCCCTCACTTCTTGAATTGGTGCACAAAGATCACGTTTATCCTCGATTATCATATTGTGCATAATAATGCAAGCAGTCATTATGTCATGTAATGCATGTTTTTTCCAAAAACGTGCTGATCCTGCCACAATTGCAAATCGAGATTGGAGAACATCGAACACACGTTCTACATCTTTTCTACATGCTTCCTGTTTCACGGCAAAATATTTTTTCTTCCTACCTTGTGACTGTTGGATTATTTGTACAATAGTAGCTCATTTTGGATATATACCATCAGCTAAATAATAACCCATATTATACTATTTTCCTTGAATAACATAGTGAGCGGGAGGAGCAATACCTTGAGCTAGATAAGAGAAAAGATTAGATGACTCCAGTACATTGATATCATTATTGGTGCCTGGCATACCAAAATATGCGTGACATATCCAAAGATCATAAGCTGCTACAGCTTCAAGGATAATAGTTGGTGACCCATTACGTCTTGCGTATTGCCCAGACCATGCCGTTGGATAATTTTTCCATTTCCAATGCATACAATCAAGACTTCCTAACATTCCTAGAAAACCACGTTTTTTACCAATATAGAGTAGCCTAGCAATATTATTAGCGTTAGGTGTTCGTAGATACCGCTCTGCGAATATCTCCACCATAGCACGACAAAATTTTGTCATACTTCCAATCACTGTTGACTCACTTATTTTAATGTATTCGTCCGTAGCATCAGCTGGTAGACCGTATGCTAACATGCAAAAAATAGCTGTTACTTTCTGTAACGGTGATAATCTCATTCTACCAAGTCCATCACTTTGTTGTTGGAAGTAATAGTCATGATCTTTTACTACATCAACAATACGAAGGAACAAACTTCTTAACATCTGATATCGACGACGAAACATATCTTCTCCAAAACGTGGATTATCGGCAAAGTAATATATGACCAAATTCTGATGCGCAGTTTCTCGATCGCGGTTGATCACTACATGATCGGGAATCGAGCCACCATGGATCGGTTGGTAGTTTTGTTGACGTAAATTGTTAGCGAGGATCATGTTGTGTTGGTAGTTTTGTTGACGTAAATTGTTAGCGAGGATCATGTTGTTGTTGATGTACTCACAAATTACTTCTTCGGTTTCATCAATCTATCATGTTGTTGTTGATGTACTCACAAATTACTTCTTCGGTTTCATCAATCTCTGCAATGATATTGGACAAAAAATTATCATCATCCAAAGATAAAGATGATGATAAATATGATGGACCTCCAGCATCGAAATTTATTTTTAAAGTAAGAAAAGAATGACTGAAGTATGCAGAAATGGAGGATAATATTAACACAACAACGAATAATTATGTGGATGTACCTAATCTAGTATGCTATTTATAAAACTTTGCTTAGCTGTATACGTTGAACAATGTGTAAAGCTGAGCTGATTTCAGGAAATGTTTTCTAGCTGTTATCAAATTGTCACAAAATTCAAATTTGCTTAGTTGTATACGTTGGACAATGTGTAAAGCTAAGCTGATTTCAAAAAATGATTCTCACTCATATAAAGTTTTCACACAACTCAAGGAATGTTTAGCTGTGTATACGTTGGACAATGTGTAAAGCTGAGGTGGTTTCAGAAAATGATTCCCACTTATATAAAGCTTTCACACAATTCAATGAATGCTTAGCTATGTATACGTTGGACAATGTGTAAAGCTGAGCTGATTCAAATTCAATGAATGCTTAGCTATATACGTTGGAAAATGTGTAAAGCTGAGCTGATTTCAGAAAATGATTCTCACTGACAACGTTGGACAATGTGTAAAGCTGAGCTGATTTTAGAAAATGATTCCCACTAACAATGTTAGACAATGTGTAAAGCTGATCAGTTTGTACACAACGATTCAATTTCAGATGTTGACCACTGATAAATTCAAATTCTAATTCAAATTCAAATTCAAATTCAAACAAAATTTTTTTTGGATTGGCTATAAATAACATTCACGGCGTCTGCTTCAAACCATCCAATTCGAAGTATTTCTTCAAAGTATTCCTAATCTCCAAACCAACCGGTTTTTACCAAAAAAATGTCGGTTCGATCATCTGGATACACGGTTACTGAAGATGTGCTCCTTTGTCAAGTATTCATGGATATTTCTCAAGACCCTATTATCGGTCGAAACCAGTCTCGAGATGTATTTTGGTCTCGTGTGGAGGACAGATACAATGAACTTCGAGATCAGCATTTTGAGGTGCGTACGAGCCGATCAGTTCGTTCTCGAATGGAAATAATAAGTAATGAAGTAAGGAAATTGAATGTGTGCTTGAGACAAGTAGAGAATCTAAATCCAAGTGGTGCTTCAGATGAAGATATTGTAAGTATTCTATTATTATTATTTTGAAATTTATTATTGTTTCTGAAATACATAACTTGATGTTCACTATAATTTACAGTTAGTTCGAGCAAAGATGTTATTTATGCAAGAACCAAAGTACAAAAAAAGTTTTAAATTTGATCATGTCTGGAATATGGTTAAATTTTAAAAAAAAATTTAAAGATGATGTCCCCACAGCAAGACAAGTTGGTCGAAGACAACCCCAAAGTGTGAACTTTGACTCGTCACAATCAGATAATCCCACTCCGGATTCTCCTATATCAACATCTCCTGGACTGTCATCATTTACTCCACCTGAACGACCTATTGGGGTAAAAAAAGCCAAATTGAAAAGGAAAAATTATGATCATGAGTCAAGTGTAGTGGACTCCATCGATGCAAATAACAACCGACTTATAGACAGGTTAGACAAAGCGAGCTTGGACAGGCAAGTAGCATTTGATATCGAACGAGAAAAGATAGCTATGAAAAAAGATAGAGATGAATGGAAAATTATAATGAAAGATTTGAATTTCATTGCTGATCCAAACGTACGTGAGTACGTTTGAGCTCAACAGATTAAAATAATAAAAAAAATCAACAAGAACAAGGGTCTGCTTCTAATTTTGGCAATTATTTCAATGATATTGGACACTCTAGATCTGATCTATCAGATTATTGAGAGTTGCTTGTCCATCTTATGTAATGTTATATGTTTAGTTTGTAACTTATGTTTTATTTTAATAAAGTTTTATATTATGTGTGTCAGTTTTTATATGTTATGTATTTCAGATATGTAATTTATATTTGAATTATGTATTAGGATTGCTCTTTATATTTTTAATTTATATTTCATGGGACTTTACTTATAATATCTAGATTTTAATATTATAATTAATAATAATGTCTTTTAAATTTTAACATTATTTACATTTTTTTAAAAATAACTTAATTTGTCCAAATTATACAATTGGGGTAAAATTATAAAATTTAAATATTATTGGGGTTGTTTTATAAATTTAATAAAACAATTGGGGTCAAATTGTAAATATATAAAATTAAAAGGTAAAAAAATAAAAAATAAATGAACAGTAATACAGTGATGAACAGTGCGACTCCAAATATGACGTCGCACTGTTCATCACCGCTAAAATGCAGCAAAAAATGGGGCTGAGTTGGAGCTCACACGTAGCGACAAAATCATTTTTTACACCAAAATGCCGCTAAGTTGGAGATGGTCTTAGTGATTAGTATACCATATATTTGTGATAACCACTTGCATTGTTTTAAGGGTTACTCGCACATAGACCACCCAGTAGTGTCATTATTTCGAACAAACCACCCTTGTAGTTTTGTCTGGCAAATAGACCCCCAAGTTATTTTTTTTAACTCTTTCACCCTGGGTGCAATTAATGAATCTACTTCTGGTTTTTTTAAAAAAATCAAAACGAAATT
>NC_033797.1:14797079-14850633 GCF_001876935.1 Asparagus officinalis
AAATGAAACTACAGGGTAGTAAGCTCAAATGAACAATCGATGCTAGAGTCTGAGTGCAATTAACACTTTTTTTAACGATCTTTGCAAGTTTCCATGCTCTGCAGCCGTGATAATGATGTCTGCATGGTTTTGATTACAATTGATATGAAATATGTACTTGAAAACTCTGAATACTGTTCGGTTGAGATTCTTAAAAAGTAACCTATCAATTTAGAATTTATTTGATAAAAGTAAATCTTCAAGATTAGAATTGTCAACTATCAGAGATTTAGAAAAGATTGTAATCTTACTTGACGTGCATTATTAGATTCTCTAATTATATATAGTTGTTGTGCGCAGCTGAATCCGAAACGAATACAACCAACCTTAGATAGAATCACAACCAACAGTTAAAACAAGAACCAACAATGTAAGACATCAAATTTACGTGGTTCGGCAAGTTGCCTACATCCACGGGACAAGGAGGGGATGATTTTCACTATTAGAGAGAGAGTATAAATAGAGATTACAAAATTCACTCAAAACTCAAAATTAATCTCTCAAACAAAAACTCTCAAATCTCTCACCAATTCTCCCAAATACACAGCTCAAAAGCCTTTTTAATTTGGCTTAAAGAAACCCTAAAAACGTGTTCCTATTTATATCAAATATAAAACCCAAACAAATTAGGAAACCAAGCACATGCCCATACCCGAGTCGTGGTCGACTGCACTTGACGCCGCGGTCGATCGGACAGAATGACAGAAACTCAAAAATCGATTACAGGGTTCGTGGTCGACCGCACTTGACGCCACAATCGACCGACCAAAAATCCGAAAATGCACCATGTAGTGGGCACGTTTCCAGTCGACCGCATATGTTGCCGCGGTCGACCGGAAAGTGTCTTCTGCTTTGTTTTTTTCCTGAACTTATTCGCTATTTCTTCAATAGTAACCCATCTACGAAACATTATAATAAAAAAGGGCGAAAACCCCGTTGCAGGCGCTCAAAGAACAAGGTCAATGGCAAAGAATAAAACCTTCAACCGATCACAAGAAGAAGACGAACCCAAGAAGAAACACAGAATGATCACCAGAAGAGACAAGAGCAATGTCCAGGCGTTTATTTGTTTTTTCTAGTAACAAGTTAAATTGATTGTAATTATAAATATGGTATACAATTGAAATATTTTGTGTTACAGTCTGAAATAAAAACTGAAACATGTGGTTCATGCGTTCTACTACCATTTGACATTGTGGCTGAGGTACTCTCAAGATTACCAGCAAAGTCTATTGCGAAATTCCGTTGCGTCTGCAAGCAATGGATTTCTTTAACTTACGATCCATGTTTCTTAAAAGCACAAAACGAGAGTTCTGTAAACCACATGATTATCGATAAATGTGTTCTTTCTCGAGAAATCAAGTTGCGATGTCGAAGATAGAAAACAGTCTTTGGAGATTTCCCACAAATGTAACCTCGAGAGAAAGTATTATACGTTATCAAATATTGTTGATGGTTTGACTTGTGCTTTTAGTCATCGTGCTATTAAATCTGATACATGTTTTATTAAATCCTACGACTTGGGAGCTTCAGGGGCATCCAGAAAACAATCTTCGGCGTCAAGAAAGCTTTCTATATGAAAGTTTTGTTCTAGGTGTCGACATGACTATGGGGCAATACAAGGTGGTTAGATTTTTTTCGTCGTTTTAGAAAGCTGTGTGTTTATTGTCAGATCAGAAAAGTAGGCTATATAGGCAATTTCTACTTCATGGAGCCCTCCACCAAATTGGATATGGAGCAAGGAATAATCGTCAAGAAAAAGCAAACGCTGCTCTTTTCACATTCAATATCAAAGACGAGAAGTTTGGTTCAGCAATTTCGATCCCTTATACCTCATTCGGTCGTATGTCTTTCTCCTGTTGTAATGAGTTCTGGAGGAACCTTTTGCCTTACATTCATGGAGCCGCATCGGAAGACAAAAAAAAAAAATAAAAAATACTTGAATATCCAAGTTAAATTCCATATCAGTAGCTTTGCCAAGTGTACACAACAAGTTTTATGTTACAGAAATTTATAATGGTGAGGTTCTACTAAAAGTCTGCAATGGGAGAAAATGGCATGTCATTTGTTATAATCTTCACAGTAGAGCTTTGCACAAACTCTTCGATGGAGTATTACAATATTCTCACTGCGGAAAGTTTGCTATTTTCAGAGAAAGCGTTATTTCGCCAAAGAAACTATTGGAGCACCTCCACGATGCGTAAAGAAGGATGGAGGTACATAATGCATCTAATGATGTATCTGGAGGGTTTTCGATCATGATGTGCATACAATACTGAAGAAGAATCAAATGCTGTTTATTTCATTCTTAGTTGTTGACAATAGCACACAGAAAAATCTTATAAGTTTTGTTTGGATCGACTGCTTTACGTTATATTTTCAGTACTTATGTTTACAGAATTTGCAACTTCTACATAATGTATATTGGAATTTCTTACTTGTTTTGAATTTACTTGTGAGAATGTTGGATAAACTAATTTTTCATTCTTGGATTTCTTGTTTGTGACAATATTTTGACAGTTTTTAGCTTTTGACTTGACTCTATTGATTACTTGGCTACCGTTGAAGCATATAAGATGCAGCTCCTTTATCTTCCATATTTTACAGTTAATTCCTTTACCCTTAAAAAAAGCATTTAATCTAATAACCAACAAGGGATTACATCTTAGTTAAATTTTGATATTCATCATGACCAAATCTAGTGTAATAACTTATGTAATTATGATTAGAATTTTCGGTTTTGCATCTTGTGGCCTTCTTTTTTTCTTATTTATGTTTTCTCTACTTGAGAATCATAAACTTTTTGAGCTTTCAAATGAAAGTGTGCTTCCCTTGCGCACATGCAGTGGCTACTTCATTCGAAGGAATTTTACTTAAGTCTTTTGCTGATGATATAAGCAACTGCTGCTCTTGTTTGTGTAGATTAGTTCTTGAGAAACAGAATCAGACTAGTATATCTGCAATTCCTAAATGCGAATTCTGTTTTTTCTCTAGCTTTATTATGGTATCTGTGGATCCTTGATTCATCTGAGGAAGAACAAGCAGAGGGTTTTTCCTCTAGCAAGTTTCATAGAAATACTCAACTCAAACCAAACGGCATTTAGATGGAAAATGCCAGTTCACCTGCTCTCCAAACTCTCCTCCTCCATATCAAACACCCCCATTTCACGTGGCTCATGCTCGAGGTCGGGAAGAACAAAGTAGAAGTCATCTGCGAAGTAGACGCAGTTTCCTCTGAGCTCTGGAAATTTTGTTGCAGAGACGGTAGATGAGGTACTTCATACCAATAAAAAAAGGCATTGTCCTTGATATCATTCACGGGGATGAATTCTGGTCTATCCAAATCAAGCCTGATGGCTAAATATGTTTTGGGAAATAGGTCCCTGTATATAATGAACAACTAGCCGTTCAGGGACTGCACCGATAGTTTGGTCATGTCGCAATAATACTGTATTTCCAGATGTGGATTTGGGCCGGGATAAAAGATGACGGCGGTCCCTGGATACACACCGTATAGTTTCCCTTTGTGGTGTACGATGTCGATGATATGTGCGTGCGAGAGATGCTGGTGACATTGGAGTCCAGGCTACTATCTCGGACTCTAGTTATTGCCGTGTTACCAAAATCATATTGATGCAACCGAAAAGAGCTGTGGAGAAGAATAACCGTGTAGCCACCACTGCCGTCAGCAAAAGGAGGCGCGGATAGAATTGCCCTGTAAAGAAAACAGCGACGGGCGGCCCTCGTCAAATTCAAAGCGACGGAGAGTGGAGCGGTGAGAGAGAGAGGAGCTGGATTTGCACACTAGTCACTGGATTCAAAAGATGCATGTCTGACACCTCGAAGACAAATAAGAGCCGACCATGAGGGTGTTTGGCAGGGCTTATTTTTTTAAAAAGCTTATAAGTTATGTTGGTTTTTTGTGGCTTTTGACTTTTATGATAAAAATGCTATAAAAATCGTTTGGGGGGCAGAATAGTAATTTCTCTTGGTCAAATCGAACTTACCACTAGTATCGTCTTTGTCGGGTAGCATGAGCCATGGGGAATCGTGATTGAAAACAGAGAAGAGAAAAGATGATATCCTTGAAGGGGGGGCTCCGGTAATGGGTAAGAGGTTTTCTTTTCTTCGTTGTATTTTCTAAAGGAGATCAACCCTCCTTTTATAGGGGCTAACCCCACTATCTCCACCCCCTTCAGATCCGCCCCTTGAGAGATATTCTCTTAACTACCTCACGTTTCCACGTTCTTCTCAACTGAGAAACGAACGTTGATTTGGTCACTGAAGACCGATTCAAAGTAACATCTCCCACTTGACCAAATCAACCAAGTGACATGCCTCCCACTATTCGTGAGATCAGATGTTTCTGCTTACTATTACTCCCACTATCCATAGAGAGTAACTCTTATTTCATTATTCATGAAATTTTACTTAGACTTATTTATTCCTAAGTCCCATCAAACTTACATGTTTGATAAAAGATTCTGCTGGTATTCCTTTTGTCAAAGGATCAGCGATCATATCTGTAGTAGGAATATAAGTCACTTTGACTTCTCCCTTTTCTACAATATCTCGAATATAGTGATAATGTATCTCAATATGTTTTCCTTTGGAGCTATTCACGCCACTATTGATTAAGCTAATTGCTACTTGATTATCACAATAAATATCAATAGGATCTTTTAACAAATTAAGATCAAGATCAATCAAAAACCGTCTTATCCAGACAGCATGTGTAGTTGCCATACTGCAAGCTATATATTCAGCTTCTTGCGTATATCTAGCAACACACCCTTGTTTCTTGCTACTCCAAGAAACAGCTCCTCCTCCAAAGATAAATAAGTGTCCCGAAGTGGACTTTCCATCATCTTTATCACCTCCGAAATCAGCATCGGAATAACCGATGAGTTCAAGCGAATCAGCTTGATAAACTAATCTATGAGTCAATGTACCTCTGATATACTTCATAATCCTTTTTACAGCTTCCCAATATGCTGGTCCTGGATTACTTTGATATCTACTGACTAGACTCACAACATAAGCTATATCAGGTCTGGTGCACAACATTGCATACATCAAGCTTCCAATTGCTTGAGCATAAGGAACATCTAATGGCTTCTGCCCTTCTCAAGTTTAGTAACTGCATCATGAAATTTGAGATACCATTGTCTAGAAGACTGTTTTAAACCATATAGAGATTTCATTAATTTGTAAACTTTATGTTCCTGTTCTTTCACCTGAAAACCTTCAGGTTGTTGCATATATATTGCTTCCTTCAACTCTCCGTTAAGGAATGCAGTTTTAACATCCATTTGGAATAACTCCAAATCAAGATATGCAACAATAGCCAAAATAATTCTAATGGATGCAAATTTAGCTACAGGAGAATACGTCTCCTGAAAATCTATTCCTGCCTTCTGGTTATAACCTTTGGCAACTAACCGTGCTTTGAATTTATCAATAGATCCATCAACACGATATTTCTTTTTGAGTACCCATTTGCATCCTATGGCTTTTCTATTTTCTGGTAGATCACATAATTCCCATAGCTTATTCTTTTCTATAGAATCAAGTTCTTCTTTCATAGATTCTAGCCACAAAGCTGATTCATACGATTTCATCGCATCAGAAAAGGTTAAGGGATCTTGTTCTTCTATATTTGTATCTACCGAAAAGCAGGATGACTCACATGAATACAAATAGTAATCATCCATCCATGAAGGTTGTGTTCTTGCCCTTTTATTGCCTACAACTGGTTGATTAGGTACATTATTTTCCATAGGTATTTCATCATTTTCAAGGTTAGGTTCATTCATAATATCAGAGTCATTAGTGGGAACAACACTGTAATAATCATCATCTATTACAGTTAGAGGTTCTGTTTCCTCTTGAACTTGTTCCTCTTCCTCTAGATTCTCTAGAAATGTAGCATCTCTGCTTTCAATGACTCCTTTTTCTTTATTGTAGAACTTATAACCTTTTGACTTTTCTGAATACCCTATGAATCTACACTTTATTGTTTTAAAATCCAACTTATCTCTAAGTTGACATGGAATGAGAACATGGGCTATAGATCCCTACTTCCTGAGATGACTCAAATTAGGTTTCCTCCCATTCCATAATTCATAAGGTGTAGATATAACTGATTTGGTGGGAATTCTATTTAAAATGTAGTTTGCAGTTAACAATGCTTCTCCCCAAAAGTTTTTAGAGAGACCAGAATGAGACAACATGCATCTAACTACATTTAATAATGTTCTGTTTTTTCTTTCAGCAACACCATTCTGTTGTGGCGTATACGGCATTGTTGTATGCCTTTTAATTCCATGCTGAATACAATAACTTTCAAATTCTTTAGAATTATATTCTCCACCTCTATCAGTTCTCAGAATTTTGATTTTCAATCCAAGTTGGTTTTCAACTTCTGTCTTATATCTCTTAAAGCAGTCAAAAGCTTCTAATTTTCTGGATATAAGATAGACGTGTGCAAACTTGGAATAATCATCTATAAAAGTAATAAAATATTCTTTATTACTATGAGTTTTGACACTTAGGGGACCACAAATATCCGAGTGTATCAACCCTAAAAGTTCATTGGCTCTATGTCCGCCAACAAAAGGTTTTCTTGTCATTTTACCAGTTAAACAATGTTCACATGGTGGCAATTGAACATTAGATAGTGCAGGAAGCAAGTTCATTCTGATAATTTCTTTCATTTTTGAAATACTAGCATGTCCTAGTCTAGAATGCCACAATTTAGATTCAGAAATATAACAGGACAAGTAGTTCAAATTCGAAATTTCATTATCAGAATTATTACAAACTACTAGAAGAATACATAATTCATGCTCGGGCACATATTTTCCCATAGCATACACTTTATTATTCTTGCCTATAGAAACCCTGTTATTGTAGAACCTAACTTCCAGTCCTTTCTTCATCAAGCTGGGAACAGAGATCAGATTGCGCCGAATTCCTGGTGCATAGAACACATCTTTGAGGACAAGAATGTTGTCCCCAAGATCTAATCTATACGAACCAATACCTTCTACATTGAGATAGGTATTGTTTTCCATATAAATTCTCTGTTCTCCTTTCTTCAGCTCGGTGAAATCTATGACTCCATTCTTGTCCTTTGCAATATGTCTAGTTACACCAGAGTCAATCCACCAACCGCTAATATCCGTCATCACAGCATTGCATTCCGTCACACCGACGAATTCTCTTTTACTAGTACCCCCTTGTTCTGGATGCTTATAGCCTCCTTTATTCTCCTGCTTTTCACCTTGTGGGCAATTTGGCTTGAAATGCCCAAATTTCCCACAATTGTAGCAGGCTTCACGGGGCACTTTCTTTTTCTTGAACTGCTGTGACTTCGGTCCTCGCGGTTGTGGTTTATTAGGACCAGGGTTTTTATAGCTTCCAGTATTATGCCTCTGACGGACATAATTCAGCTCCTGCTGCACCATATTTAGTTCTGGTTCCTTCCTACTGGCTATTAAGTCTTGTTCTATCGCTAGGTGCATAGGAAGATCAGTAACAGACTTAATGGCAGGATTCATTCTCAATGTGGTGGCAGCCACAGCAAGTGAAGAGGGAAGACTATTCAAAATGGTTGCCACTTGCATTCTTTCCGGGATTTCGGTTCCAGCAGTGGATAAGTCCTTAGCCATGACAATCATTTTATTTATATGCTCTACGATATTGTCTCCCTCTTGCATACGACAAGAATTATACTTATGTAAGAGGAGTTGAATGTTAACTTCAGAAGCAGTGTCGTATTTTTCTTTTATTGCATTCAACATGTCCATGGAAGTCTTATAAGTTTCAAAAACTTTGATTAAGTTATCTTCCATGAACATGAGCATAAGACTTTTCGCCTTTTTGTCTTTCGATTTCCACTGCTCAAACCCTTTCTTTTCTTCAGGTGTTGATTTATCAGTAAGGGTTGGAGCAGTGGTTTCGATTATATCATCAATGTTGTCATGAATAAGAGCATATCCTATTTTTCTATGCCACATATCATAATTACTGCCATTAAATTTATCAATTTTGCCTAGTTCTGATAGAACGAGTTTACTAGCCATTCGGTAAAGAACTAAAACTAAATTAATTTAAATTTGTATGAGGTTGATATTTTGACAAATATAATAAAGTTAGATAAAATTAAATAATTAAAATGAACCTGATTTTTGTAAGTTGAGAAACGAAGCTCCAATTAAAGCGAGGTCGTCACTTAGCGGTGTTGACCGAAGAATCTGTTGTCGAAGTTTCGACGTCGTTTCTGACTGGATTGGAGATGATCAACTTGAAACAGTCGGGCCAGCAAACAAACACAACACTCAAAAGCCCAAAAAGAAAGCCCAAAATATGTTAATGCAGATGTATTAATAGGAGGGCTCACGAATTTTGATGGGAAAAAAAACTTGAAGATAGGACTTTTGTAGGCTTGGTGTAGGACAAGAAGGAATAGGGTAGGCTTTATTGTATAGGACAAAAAAAAAATGCTAGCTTGCTAGCTGGATGTGATATAAAAAAATGCTAGGTTGCTAGCTTGCTAGCCGCCTTTTGTAGGCTTAGCTTTAAGCTTGTGGATATAGGCTTGCGGCTAGCCTATGAAGAAAGAGTAAAACCGAAAAATAAAGGGAGAGAGAAGGCTATCTTTTAACTGAAGGATATAGGGTGAGCTCCTTTTTCTTTTTCAACTGGCTAGCTTCTTCTTCTACTTCTTCAACTGAAATCTTCTTCTTCAACCGAGAGCTTCTTCTTCAAGGAGTTGGAGAGAGAGTTTTCTTTGCTGAAAAATAGCAGGATTCCAAGATGATGAAGAACCTTGAGCTCTGATACCAGTGATTGAAAACAGAGAAGAGAAAAGATGATATCCTTGAAGGGGGGCTCCGGTAATGGGTAAGAGGTTTTCTTTTCTTCGTTGTATTTTCTAAAGGAGATCAACCCTCCTTTTATAGGGGCTAACCCCACTATCTCCACCCCCTTCAAATCGGGCTTTCCAAGTATCAACCTTTCTCTTTAACCAGTTTGATTCCGTGGCTTGGCACGCACAACTTAATCTGACGTGATCCAGCGACGTCAGTTTCTGGAGTATCAGTCCAAGGAGATCCATCGGAAGCCCTCTCCGATCTTTCTCGGCCATTTTGTGGAAGGTCTGTGCCTCTTAAAACCAGCAGCATAGATACACACACGCTCAACGATGAAGAGGTTTTGACGAGTTCAATAGGTTACTGATACAAAGTTTGGCAACAGCCTGTTCCTGATGTAGTAGTGATTAGGATTAGGATGTTTTATTTAATTTAATCTAACTCCTATAATAGTTATTTATTTTTAATCGTATTCCTGCAGTAGCGATAGTTTGGATTAGGGTCATGTGGTTTATTAATTCAACCCTATTCATTTGTTAACGAAACTACTCGAAGCCAAAACAACAAAAGGAAGCCAGCATATGCAAAAATAAAAAAAGAGAAAGAAAAGGGTTTATTTGCAAACCTGCATCGTAAATAGGAGGCGTGAACATTGTGGGTGGCTGGCGAGGAAAAAAATTTTCGTGGTGGTTTTCGAAAAGAAGACGGCGGTGCAGAGCTCAGGCGGTGACGGGATACCTCGCTGGCACTTGAGGAGGAAGACATTATTGGATGCACACTTAGGGTGATAACTTTGCATAGACATTTTCTGCCTTCTTTATTGGGCATCGAATCGAAAATTTAAGGGCCTGCTAATGAGGGTAAATGGGCTGACCCATGTAGTGCCAAATTTCTACAACATTTTAATTTTATTTTATTTTATTTTATTTTTGGACAAAGGGCTTAGGTAGGCCTTGCGATCATATGCCCGTACCGATTTCAGTTCTTCTAGGAGATTTGTCAATTACAATCCCGTATCTTGAGGTATGGTATAATTACATGGGTAACCCTAAAGTTTGTATATCTACATAGATAATTTTGACGTTACTGATTATAGTTACATTGGTAATCCTAAGAGTTGCTTCTCATCTCGGCTCTAGGGTTGTTGAGAATTAGTATCAAGCTAGGTATCTGAGAAACAAGGATTGATTGAATACTTCAATACTTTATTGAATGCAAACTTCTGGCTTTATAGTCTTACAACCTAACAGAAAGAGAGAAATTGCAGCCCACTAACATAGTGGTAAAACAACAGAAATTGAAAAATTCAAAGCTAACAACTACATCCTAACTTGTAGGATCATTATTTGACTGAGATTCTAGATAACCAAGATTCCTACTTTCAAGCAACAAACAACAACAACCACGACTAAGTCTTCCAACAATCCCTCCCTTAAGCAAGTGCATTCAAGCACTCAGCTTATACTGTTCAAATCACAAACTCCCAACACCTTTCTAAGTTTCTCAAAAGCCTCCAGTTTCAAAGGTTTTGTGAACATATCTGCCAGCTGCTCACTAGTATCGCAATGAACTAATTTAACAACACCATCATGAGTTAAATTTCTAAGAAAATAAAACCTGACTGCAATATGCTTGCTACGTCCATGAAATACTGGATTCTTGGAGAGCTTTATGGTTGAACTATTATCACACCAAATCACAATGCTTCCATCTTGTTTGCTTCCCATCTCCTCTAGAACTTGTTTCAGCCAAATGGCTTGCTGAGCACAACCTGTCGCAGCAACATACTCTGCCTCTGTTGTTGATAGTGTGACTATAGGTTGCTTCTTCGACGCCCAAGATACTGCACTTCCCCCAATTAAGAACACATAACCGGAAGTGCTTTTCCGATCATCCAAGTCTCCGGCGTAATCACTATCCGTAAAAGCAACAAGTTCTTCATATTCCTGCTTCTTATAGAAAATGCCATAACTTGTAGTACCTTTAAGATATCGCATCACCCTCTTGGCAGCTTGGAGATGCATTTCTGTTGGCCGAGACATGAATCTGCTCAATAAGCTCACTACAAACATCAGATCCGGTCTTGAGGCCGTCAAATACATCAAACTTCCTACAATTTGTTTGTAGTAGGTTTCATTCACCAACTCTCCTCCTTCATTTTTGCTCAATTTGCAGCCTGGAATTATTGGACTCTTCACTTCTTTGCTTTCCTCCATCCCAAACCTCCTAAGCACCTCCATTACATGCTGTCTTTGACACATAAAAATACCATCATCTCTTTGCAAAACTTCTAGACCAAGAAAGAACCTCATCTTCCCCAAGTCTGTCATTTCGAACTCCTTCATCATAGAGGTTTTGAATTCTCCCAACATCACATCATCATTGCTAGTATAGATAAGATCATCAACATAAACACTTACTAGCAAGATTTTACCTCCACTGCCAATTTTAGAGAAAAGAGTCTGCTCACTGCTACATTTTTGAAATCCTTCTTTGTTGAAGTAAGCATCAATTCGACTAAACCAAGCACGAGGTGCTTGCTTTAATCCATACAGCGCTTTCTGTAGCTTGTAAACTTTATCCTCTTCTCCTTTCTTCTCATACCCCAAAGGTTGCTCGACATAGACATCTTCAATTAATTCACCATGCAAGAATGCCGATTTGACGTCGAGTTGATACACAATCCAACCTCTCTGTGCAACAAGAGCAAGCATCACTCTAATTGTATCCATTCGAGCCACCGGAGCATAAACTTCTGTAAAATCCACTCCTTACCTCTGCGAGTAGCCTTTTGCTACCAACCAAGCCTTGTACTTGTCAATCTCCCCTGCCTCATTGTATTTAGTTTTGAAAATCCATTTTACTCATATCCTTTTAGCTCCTGGAGGTAGCTTAACCAGTTTCCATGTGTTGTTCTTCTCAATGGACTCAATTTCTGCATCCATGGCCTTTCTCCACTTCTCACTTCCTACTGCATCCTCGAAGTTTGTAGGATCATCAGACATCATAAGTGCCATATTAGCTTGCAACTCCAAGTCTGAAATTCCCGAACCAGAAAGTCCAGAACCTGGTGTATAATCACTCATCCAAGCTGGTGGTCCTCTTTCTCTTGCCTCCCTTGCTTCTGGTGTCTCATAACCCATAGACGAATTATCTACATTTTCTTCTTCCTCACTTGAGTTCAAAGTACCTCCTCCTGAATTTCCAGCTTCTTGATCTTCAAACTCATCATCACTGTCAGATGCTTCATCTTCTATCTCGTCGGTGACACCTTGATCTTCTCCCCACTCCAGCTCCATTGACACTTGCTGCTCATAGCTTGTATCCCAGTCCCACTCTCTTTTTTCTTCGAACACTACATCTCTGCTAATCACTATCTTTTTGGTGATAGGATTGTAGAGTCTGTAGGCCTTTGACTCTTCACTCACTCCAAGTAGGACGCAGAGTACACTTCTATCCTCCAATTTGGTTCTTCTAGCCTCTGGAACATGGACGAAAGCAATACACCCGAAGACTCTAAAGAATTCCACAGAAGGTTTCTCTCCGCTCCAAGCCTCCTGAGGTGTCATGTCTTTCACTGCACTTGTAGGACATCTGTTTAACACAAACGTCGTCCAATTGACTGCTTCTGGCCAAAAGGTCTTCGGCATCTTCTTTTCTGAAAGCATCGATCTCACCATGTTTAGAATTGTTCTATTCTTCCTCTCCGCAACTCCATTCTGTTGTGGTGAATATGCTGCTGTCAACTGCCTCTTGATTCCATTTTCCTTGCAAAATTCATTGAACTCATTTGAATTGAACTCTCCACCTCTGTCAGTCCGAAAGCACTTGATTGATAGACTTGTTTCTTTTTCAACATTTCTTTTGAAAGCTACAAAGGAGCTAAATGTATCTGCTTTGTTTGTTAAATAAAAAGTCCATGCTCTTCGACTAAAGTCATCAATGAAGCATAGTATGTACCTTTTACTACTGTTTGATTCTGGTGTGATCGGTCCGCAGAGATCTGCATGAACTAGCTCCAACCTCTGTTTTGCCCTCCAAGTGCTCTTCTTTGGAAAGGAATTTCTATGCTGCTTTCCAATGAGACAATCTGTACATTCCTTCTTTGCAACATCAAACTTTGGCAACCCATGAACCATGTTCTTACTCTGCAAGGTCTTCAGACCCTTGTAGCTCAAGTGACCGTACCTGCAATGCCAGAGTTGTGATAGGTCAAGTGTTGAGGTGAGAAAGCAGCTGGTGGGAGTTGCAACTGCTCTGGCCATAATAACAAACATCCTATTTGCAGTCATCGTTGTTTCAATGATCAATCCTCTCCTTGGCTGGTAAATTCTGCACTTCCCTTCATGCATCAGAATAGCGAGGCCCTTCTCTTGCCATTGACCCACACTCAATAGGTTGTTCTTGAGCTTTGGTACATAATAAACTTCTGTGACTACATGCTTCACTCCATTGATACTCAATTGCACGCTGCCTTTTCCTTCTACATTCATCTTGGTGTTGTTACCAAGCTTCACCAAGTGTCTAAACTTGCCGTCAAAGTCTGAAAACATCTTCTTATCCCCACACATATGGTTAGAACATCCCGAGTCTACGAACCAAGCTTCTTCTCTGCTTACTCCATTTGCCTCTGCTTGTGCCATCAATGCCAACTCTTCTTCATAACTGAGTTCCACCGTTGAGCCTCTTGCAAAGTTTTCGGTGACTTCAGCATGAGACATAAGCAGCAAAGTCTCACCTCCATCTATGTTGGTATAGTTTGCTTCTTTCTCTGTTCCTGGACACTCATATTGGAAGTGCCCAAGCTTGTGACATCGAAAGCATTCAATTGTTGCACGATTGAATGTTTGTCGGCCTCTTCCTCTACCTCTTCCATGAAAACCTCCTCGATTTCCTCGTCCTCTCCCACCTTCATATGAAACTTTCAGAGCTTGCTCCTCATAAGTACTCCTCTTTTGAAACTTTTGTTCATGAACTAGCAGAGAGCTCCGAAGTTGATTCACCGAAAGACTTTTGATATCTTTCGATTCCTCAAGTGAACATACAACAAAATTCCAGCTCTCAGGAAGTGTACGCAGAATCTTCTCTACAATCTTAGCATCCTCCAAGCCTTCTCCTAGATTGCTCATATTATTGCAGACTAACACTACTCTTGAAAAATAATCACTAATTGACTCACCAATTTTCATCTCAAGTACCTCGAAATCTCTTCGAAGTGTCTGCAGCTGTGCATTGCGCACCTTCTCATCTCCTTGGAACCTTGTCTTCATTGACTCCCAAAGCTGCTTAGCTGTGTCCTTTTGGGTGATAGTCTTCAAGGTCGTCTTGTCAATGGCTTGGAAAAGGTAATTCTTTACCTTTAAATCCTTCAGCTTCAAGTCTGCTAGCTCTGCTTTCTGCGCATCATTCAGGATCTCGCCTCTCGCTGGTTCGGTATAACTTGTCTCCACCAAATGCCACCACTCCTTTGATCGTATTAAATTCTCCATGAGCATTGCCCAATACTCATAGTCTCCATCAAACTTAGGAATGCTCAGGATAGCATCCTTCTCTGTTGCCATCTCTACACTCTAATTTCTCACTCTTCACTCGTGCTTGCTCTTCTTTGTTCCTCACCTTCTCTCCTGTATGCACTCACACACACTCACAATCAGGCCCTAACCTAGCTCTGATACCAATTGTTGAGAATTAGTATCAAGCTAGGTATCTGAGAAACAAGGATTGATTGAATACTTCAATACTTTATTGAATGCAAACTTCTGGCTTTATAGTCTTACAACCTAACAGAAAGAGAGAAATTGCAGCCCACTAACATAGTGGTAAAACAACAGAAATTGAAAAATTCAAAGCTAACAACTACATCCTAACTTGTAGGATCATTATTTGACTGAGATTCTAGATAACCAAGATTCCTACTTTCAAGCAACAAACAACAACAACCACGACTAAGTCTTCCAACAAGGGTCACCCGTGTAATTAAATTAGTAATATTGTAGATACGCAAATTTCAAAATCACCCTTGTAACAATACTATACCTCAGAATACCGGAAGGTAATTAATCCATGTTATTAAATAAAAAAGAGATATGTCATAGGATGAAATTAGGACTTTCAGTGTCACGTTTCAAGCCGTCCAAGTAAAATAATATTTAGAAAAAAATTTCAACGATACTATGTAATATGAAATAAAAATGATTCTCAAATGGATTTCACAACTTTAGAATATTGGATCCATAAACGGATCAAACCATTGCGGAAGCAAAGAATACAATCATAGCTCCAAAAGAGGAACGACTTATAAAATGAAGACAGTTGCTTTTCTTCATTGAGAACCACAATCCATCACTGACCCCACTTTGAAAGGGTGAAAAAAAATTAAAAAGAAAGTGAAATTGTATAAAAGTATCAGCTTTAAGCATGGACGACACTATTATTTTGGGGATAATAACTTATTGTTCCGTAATGATTAAGCATGATAAAATGGATAAAGATTTGTTATCATACAATGCTACTAATTCTGACTAAAATTTGCATGTATCGCAAATAGAGACGTTACGTACGTAGGGTCCCCGCAGAATATGTTTATCTAGATTTTAGAAGAGCATGGACGACGCTATTATTTTGGGGGTGCGCTCTTTATTATGTATCCAACACTTTTGAGAAAGGCTAAGAACATCTCCAACAGTTTCTCTAAAATTTTCTTCAAAATGGGGAAGCAAAAGTCATATTCTCCAAATTATTTTTACACCAACTCTAACAGCTTCCCCATTTTGAAGAATCCATTTTTTTCTCTAAAAATTTGGAGAATGCTACAGATTTGAGGAAGCTTCCCCATTTTTTCTCCTCCATCCCTATTTTGGGGAATGAGATGGGGAATCTGTTGGACCAAAAACCTAACTATATTCTCCAAAAGTGAGAAATGAGAAAGCTGTTGGAGATGCTCTAATGGCTGGGATCTCAATGCTTGAGGTCTCATCATTAAAAATATATACATAGTGAAGTATCCTAAAAAAACTTGTCAATAAATCATGAACTTCATTGTATATTTTCTGTTTTTAAAAAAAAAATCCTAGAATGAGAGCGAATTTCTTCAAAACCCGAGTAACCAAAAAATTTGATTAAATTTCGCAAAACCTTTACTCGTCCAAGTTATACAAAACTCTTCACAAACTTTACGCGAGAAAACACTCATTATAAACTTACTTACTTTGCTAAAAAGCACTGTTAATAACAAATCACATGCTTCTCGCCGGTCAGAAGTGCACAATTTTGCGTCTTACCTCACAGAAAAATTAGTAAACTTTCAGTGGAGGGTAATTGTGCAAAAGGAATGTTTTAGACGTCTTTGACTAAAACTTCAATTCTATTTATGGAAATTTTTTGAAGTTTGGGAGGATATCGTCACACTTACAAAATATTTGGGAAATTTTAGCTTTGCTTGAGTCAAATTTCAAAAGCTCGGACAACAAAATCCCCAAATTCGGGAAGATCATCGAGGAGGTTTTTTTTGTAAAAATTACCCAAAACTTTTTCGCTCCTATGACTGTGTCACGTGCTCAGCTGCACTGTGCGGGCCCCCAGCATCTTTTCGGCAAAAAGAACTAAAAAATTTCTGTCACTTTCACCCTTTATACGACACAAATCCCAATACAGCTTACATACGTGGAAATCACACCCCCGCGCTTTAAATAGCTAAAATTGACACTTTAAATATTTTAAATTTTCATGTATTTTTTGTTTGTATTTTTTCATGCATTTTTTTGTTTGTATCTATTCGATTTAATTCTCATTGTATTTTTATATTTTAATTTTTTTAGGAGTAGCTATACTTCTATTAGAAAACGTAAGAATATTTTCTAAATTTTCACATGATTGTCAGATGATAAATATAGGATCTTTATAGTACCCTTGACTTCTAACCAAAAAAAAAAAATCGGGATCGAATAAGATTGTTTATCTAACGAAGAATGTTATTTTCTTTTATTAAAAAAAACTTCACACGCTTTCATGAACTTCACAACTTAAACTTTGAAATGTGATAATGCAAAAAAATAGATAAAAGTTTGAGTATTTAAATGCAAATTAGCCCGCTTGCTATCAATCGATCTATAAATTCAAGTAAGGCTTTAAATTGCTACTTGGCAGCTTCTTACCATTTTGAATTTTAAAATTTATTTTGTCACTAATTCAAATTATTAAAGGGAAAATATAACAATGATGGTAATATGAAATATCCCACTTTTCATCATCCTGCTATCTTCTTAACACACTATCCATTTGTTATACCCTTAAAAAATTACTAAATATCATTATCCACAGAGCAATTGCCACGTGTCTTATACTATACCTAATACATCTAATTCAAAACGAAGATAATCTCTGCCTCATCTCAGCCCATTGTTCAGCCGACATCTCATGTAACCGAGACAAAAAACAGTACTACTCGGTCAACCCTTTAATTGATTCTACAAACCACCCGACTCGACCCACTATTCAACTGACATCTCGCGTAACAAAATCAAAAAGCGGTATATATCGTCCAACCCAGTCAATCACCCCTGCAAATAACTCCTACTTGGCTCATTGTATCAGCCGTCAACATATATAGTCGACCATCGACTGGACGACTAAAAAAATTGATAGTTTTCTCATGCCAATAGCTGTTTGTCCTTACATTAACTGTTCTGACAAAATCATCATTTCTCTAGTCCCCATAGCATTTATGACTCATCAGACCCAGTCAGCACTGAGTATCTGTTGTCATTCACATAATAAATGATCAGGTGACTCACATCCTTCATCAACTGACACGTAGCGCATGTCTGCCGACTCAGCTACCTAGCTGGACTCGGCCCAAGTTATCTTCTTGCCCCTCAGACTCACTATAAAAAGGAGAAGAATTGCATAAGGTAACTCTCTCTGGTATTTTTTGGACACAAGTAAGAGCTAACTCTATATTTCTCCACTCAAGATCACCTATTGACTTGATCATCGGAGGAACAACCGGAGAACCCAACATCGTCGTCCTCTTATGAGTTCTTTCTTGTACAGGAAAGAATATACAAACTCAAAGCCATACATCGGAAAGGGTTAGAACACTAGTAGAAATAGGACCTTCAACTACAGATTTATAGCGACGGAAAAGTCATCATTTTATTTTCGTCTGTGTACATCGTTATATCAATAGAAATTTTATTGTTGGTGACAGAATATTCCGTTGCCGTTATTTTCTCGGACGGAATACATTTGTCGTTAAAATATAAATGACGATGGAGTTTTATGGTTTTGGCAACAGAGTTTCCGTCACTAAAAATAAAAAAATAAAAAATAAATTGGCGTGGGCTTGACCAAAAAAATTGGGCAGCCCGCGCCCGAACCCACATCTATTTTACCCTCTCTCATCTCTCTCCCAAACCCACACCGCCCTCTCTCCTCTCTCCCTTCCCCTTTCTCTCACTCTCGACTCTCTCCTCCCTTCTCTCTCACCTCGATCTCCTGCGGCTCGACCCGCTCCTCCCAAGCATGTCACCTTGACCCGCCGCCTCTCAGAGCCACCTGACCCGCCGCCTCCAAGAGCCACCTGACCGCCGGCCTCAATCGACGCTCCCCCCCCCCCCCCCCTCTCTCTCTCTCTCTCTCTTCAAGGTGCATGATCAGCCTGGACTTAGTACTTCACGCAAATCTATCTATCGTTCAAGAGATGGCGGTTTGAGGTGAAGAAAAAATATTTTGTTCAAATAACAGAAGTATTGGGAGCGCTTCTGGCATATTAACGAGCGTGTAGATGATATAGATTTTTTTGCACTTTATAATTGCTGGGATACAGATGAAATTCAGGTATTAATAATGCAACTTGTTTTTATTTATTTATTGTTTGAATTTCTATATTGTTTTGATTTGATATTATTTTGCAAGCTCAAGCTAAAACAGCAAGGAGGAACTGCAACACGCCCCTCAGTTACGAGCATCACGGGGGCTCCAGGTCCTTCAGCCAGCATTATCATCAGTTGGAGCTTGAGGTATATAATATATTAGCTTTTAAGTTTTTAATTTGAGTATAATTTATGTGTTATGAGTTACTGATATATTTGAATAAAACTAGGGAAGGGGAGATCTCGAACATTTTGCAGATCATATTCTGACTGCCTGAAGCCCGAATTACGCCGATGAAGAGAAGAAAGCGAAGAATAAGGATCTGGCTGTAAGTAGTAGTTCATTTGTATATTTAATTTCATAACAATGAATCATTAATAAGTCGACTTGCCTGAGTTGTTTTGATATATCGCATGAGAAATTACATGGCAAGGTACAGGAGCAAATATCTCAGTCCCAGGTTGGTTCTAGCACTCCGATCCGACTAAGTAGAGAGGAGGAGGACTCCATCATCGAGATGGTTATTGGACCGAGTAGGAAGAACAGATACCGGTGGAGAGGATCCAAGCATCGGTCATACGAGTCTAGTAGCACCTACGAGTCTGCAGCACTACCAGGAAGCAGTTCATATCAAAACCAACGGTGGAGCAGCGATTGAAGATTGGCAGTCGCAACAAACAACATATCAGCAGATGACAGAGGAAGAACTGAGGTGCCGAGAGCGGAGAGAGTTGGAGTTCTCGTAGTTCATGTCGACTCTGCCTCAGGAGGCTCAGGAGGTATATAGGAGACAGTTTATAGCAGATCAGGTAATATATATACTTTACTTTTTTTAATTTAATAAATCAAATATATGATTCTTACTTAGTTAGGAATTGAAATTTTCTTTGTGACAAAATAATATCATACACACCAATGCACACTGATACAAAATGTTACACCCTAACCCTAACCCTAATACAAAGCCAAAAATATATACTTATAATATTTTTATGTGATAGTACGTGCGTGCGTGGTGAGAGAATTGTGGGTGGGGTTAGGGTACGTGCGTGCGTGCGTGGTGAGAGAATTATGGGTGGGGTTAGGGTGCGTGTGTGCGTGGTGAGAGAATTGTGTGTGCGTGCGTGTTGATGGTGGTGTTGATGGTGCGTGTGTGCGTGCGTGGTGAGAGAATTGTTGGAGTGTTTAGAGTGTGTGCGTGCGTGCGTGGTGAGAGAATTGTGCATGCGTGGGTGTTGATGGTGATGATGGTGTGTGCATGCATGCATGGTGAGAGAATTGTGGGTGGGGTTAGGCTGTGTGTGTGCATGATGAGAGAATTGTGTGTGCGTGAGTCTAATAAATAAGAATATGCCATGATACTCTCTCTAGAACATATAATACATAAGAATATGCCATGACACTCTCTCATATTGCTAAACTTGCATGTCATGCCATGTTGTTTTATATTTTGTTACTTTACTGCAAAATTTAGTTTTTGGTGAGTATTGCTCTACTCTTGTTAACGTTTGATTTATATTTGTAGTCCGGGACTTCTAGACTAGGTGGAGTCGGGGGTAATCATGTTGGAGGTGGTGATGAGGATGATGGTGATGAATGATTTGTATTAGTTTAACTTTGAAAACAATATATGGATGTTGTATAAACAATATGTATTATGTCGGGATATTTTTGCTTGTTTTATTGAAATATATTTGTTATATATACGTCAGAATGAATAATATATTGTTGAACATAGTGGGAATAAATAATATATTGTTGAACAGTGTTTTAAATTTTTATGCTATTGTACAGGGTTTTTTCAATTTTCAAAATAATTTTTTAAAAAATAATTGTCACTTTTAGCGACGGATTAGCCGTCGCCATAAAGAATTTAGCGACGAAAAACGGACACGTAAAAAATATTGCTTTTCTTTTGGCGACGGATATGTCGTCGCCATAAATTCATTTGGCGAAGAAAAACAGATATGGGATATGTTGTTTTCTTTTTTAAAAAATAATAGAGCGGCGGAAAATCCGTCGCCACTTATCTGTCGATGACCTTTAGCGACGGTAATTCTGTCACTAAAAGACCAATTAAAGACCCTAAATGCACAAACGGTTATTTGGCGACAGAAATCCTTTTATTCTGTCACTGTTGTTGTGCGCGGCGGAAGCTTTCTAGGGCTAATTTCGCCAACTGTAACTTTTAGCGACGGAAATTTGGCCTTTGGCGACAGATTTGTTCGTCGCCAAAAGGTCTTTGTCCAGCAGTGGAAGACCTTAATCACTCCACAAACCTACAAATTATTCCTTGTTTGATAACTGACATCAACACCATTAATTTGCTCGTTCACAAGCCGTTTACTTTTGCATTCCTTACTAACATCTTTGCACAATCTATTGGGCTTCCTAAAGCTTAAATAGATATAAAAAAACATAAAGAAAGGAATTGAAGCAAATCCTCAAATATCAATGAATTGAATAAATCAAAATATCGATCTAACCAAAATATATTCTTCAGTGTTGGAGATTTTCAAAGGCCTAACAATGCCACATGTATCAACTAGACACATATTAGGAGCTATCATCTCTCAAATACTCTCTCCAATCATCTCTTGGAATTCTGGGCTTCTGATTAAGGTATATTTTTTCATGTTTTTCTCTAAATCTCTAAAATTCTTGCCTTAATTTTCGCTAGAATTGGGTTAAGTCAATGCTATAAATTAAAGATAAACATTTAATCTACATCATTTCTCATCATGCATGTTATTCGTGAATGTTTATACGAATTGGATAAACATTTAATCTACATCATTTCTCATCATGTTATTCGTGAATGTTTATGCGAATTGGATTAGTTGCGTTTTTTTGAGTCAACTCACTCAATTGGTTGAAATCTCAAAATAAGAAGACACGACAAAAAAGAGGGAATCATTTGGTCAATTATTTTTCACTGCTTTAACGCTCCATATTGATTTACTATGATAACGTCTATTTATTATTATAATATTATATGAGCACAATAATTGTACTTAATCATGAACCATCTCTCTTAAAAAATAGGTATTATTCATGAAGTTTTTAGCTTCCATATAATTACTTATTATTATATTTATTTATTATTGAGATGATTTATCTGGAAAAATGTTAAAGATATTTGTTGACATTTATTTTTGGGGTGCCTAATGAGAAAGTGATATTTATAAAGTTAAATTTTTAATCAGTATTTATCAAATCATAATATCATACATCAGATGACCAATTCTATATTATTTTCTTTTCTTGAAAGTAACAAAACAATTGTAATTTCAATTTGTTTTTGTACATAAAATTAATTTTTAAAAATTGTGATATTTATCTATTTTGTAAGAACAAATTAAAATTTCAATAATGGATAAATCCGTGCATCTTACGGGTGACTTAGCTATAATATATATTCCATGTTTTCCCCGAAAATATTTTCAAGTCCTAGTTGGTAGCTAATATGATCATATGGCGATCCTTATTAGATTTGATTGATCGCTATTTCATGTCTAAAATCTAATCAAAAATCTTCTGCAAATTAATTGGCCATCAACGATTGCTGTCTTCAATATGTTCGATCACAAATCCAAACTTTTGGTTGTTTGGACAGGAATCAGATTGACCAAATCGATATGCTTATATTTTTCCTTTTTACAAGAAACATTAGCTTAGAAAGTATAATTAAAATCATTTATGGAAATTAGTTACTTTTTTGTCACTTTCATGTGACTTCACCACTTTTTTAGGGAAAGTCAAAATTATATTAAATCATATGTGGTAACTTTCTTGCATCTCACTTTCATAATCACTTACATGAAAACAAACACCTTAATTGTTAAATGAAAATAACTTTCTTACTTTTATCTTTCACTTGCATTCAAACAAACACCCCCCTTAGTATTAGTCAAATACATCCTAAGGTTTGGTGTCCCCTTTTTAAGACCTTGCGAATAACACAAATGTTCTAATGCCTAACAAATCTCTTAAGTCCCTAAGAGCATGAGAATTCCTTTTTTTTTAAGATAAAATAGAGCGAGTTGACCTGATTAGATTGTATATTAGTAGAGCAAATTACTCATTCAATTCCAAGATTATGTAGGACAAACATAGTCCTACATAATTCTATGAGTACTATAATTCTATGTTCTATAACGTGATAGAATTTGAACATGGGATGCTAATATCATCTTCTATCAACACCAAATTATCATGGGAGCGAGATAATCATTTATGTGAACATGGACATGGTCATGGCGGAGGGAGTAAAAGAAGCATTGTGGTTGTGGGGTATTCTAGACGATTTGGGGATTGAGCAGGAGAACGTGAACTTGTGGTGAGACAGTCAGAGTGTGATTCACTTGGCGAAGAATCAAGTTCATCATGCTCGTACCAAGCATATCAATGTCAGGTATCATTTCGTACGGAATGTCATAGAGGAAGGTGATATTTCTCTCATGAAGGTGCACACGAATGAGAATCCAGCAGACATGTTTACCAAGGTAGTCACAGGTAGCAAGTTTAAGCATTGCTTGGACTTGCTTCATATTAGCCCTTGTTGATTTGCCCGAGAGGGCATGGCCCTTCGAGGCGGTGATGGGGTGAGGTGGATACTATATGGAGAACAAATCCTGAACTACGGTTAGCTTGATCCCGGTGAATGGTACATAGGCAGCCGCGGTAAAGTGTCACAGCTGGTTTGGCCCTTGTTTGGCCTGGTTTGGTGTTTCAGATCTATCTCTGGTGATGTTCGCGGTATTCTTCTGGTGTTCGTCCAACATTTGAGGTTTATCAAATGATGTACGAGGTGGAGAATTGTGAACGCGGAGGAAATCCATGAACACGGAGGCAAAGCGCATCAACTCCGTGGGGTCCACCCACATGCCCATATGTGAAACAACCCCAGGCAAGCGGGTTTCTTCACCGGCCCACCAACATCTTATAAATACGCAGGTATTACTAGGGTTTGATGTGAGGAAAATAGCATGTGGGAAAAACGCAGACAGAGGGTTTTTTTTAGAGAGTGTTTAGCCGGCTATTAAAGGAGAAGAAAAGAGGGTTTAGGCAGCGAATAAAAGAGATCTAAAAGAGAGATCTTGAGGAGAGAAAAAGAGGGATTTTACAAAAGAGAGGTTAATTTCTTTTGGGTAAAAATTAGATAGATCTTGAGGAGAGAAAAAGAGGGATTTTACAAAAGAGAGGTTAATTTCTTTTGGGTAAAAATTAGATCTTTTTTTCTTTGAGACGAGCTTGTGGTTTGTAGAAGTCGTCGGTGTTCTTCTCATAGTGGAATCTCCCCTCAACCCTTCCGTGGACATAGGCAAGTTTGCCGAACCACGTAAATCTCGTGTCTTTATTATTTTCTGGGTGTTGGCTATTGCTTGTAGGTTCCCTCGACATTTCAGTCCTAGAACCGATGAGATGAAGAGTGCATATTTCACTTTGTTGAAATATTTCACTTTCTATTCTAGTTTCCTTTGAGAAACAAGAATAAGAGTGCATATTTCACTTTGTTGAAATATTTCACTTTCTATTCTAGTTTCCTTTGAGAAACAAGAATTTTACTATCTATTCTATATTCTAGTTTCCTTTGAGAAACAAGAATTTTACTATCTATTCTAGTTTCCTTTGAGAAACGAGAATATAACAGTTGGCTTGTGCTTTTGGGATAACAAAAGCCAGTGCTATCTCTCAGGTGATATCGTTTCCGCGGCGGTGGGCGTGACTCTGCGCCCAACAATTTATAAATCAATAACATGTTTTTTAGATGAATTGTCCTATCCGTAGGTTAAAAATGTTGTGATTTAGTGCGGAACTTTGTAACGACTAATGGAGTGTAAAAAAATCAAAACAATCACATAAAACAGCTAGAGAATCGAGATTATTCAGCAGAAACAAGTATAAGAAGAGATGAGATGCAATGAGGTGGAGAGATGAATATCCCTTTTAAATCTTTTATGTTTGGTTGGAGAAAAGTGGAGTGTTTTATACTTTTGTAGTTTTATTTTCTATGTTCTTTTAAATCCTCCCAATTTGGAGGGATTCTTCTATCTATCTTTTATTCATCTTGTGTTGTTCCTTCCCACCCCTCCCCTTTCCTCATTTTGCCTCTCTCACTAAAAATTGAGAACACTTGGCATAGCGAGTGAGAAGAAATAATGAATGTAGGATTGTTAAGCGAACTACTCTAAAATCTTGTGTGCCCTTGATTGTTTATTTTTTTCTTTTATTTTATTTATTCCGCTGCATATTCTGTGTATTTTAACAAAAAATAGTAGAAACTCTATTCAACCTCACTCTAGACTTGCATCTCGGATCCAACATTAGAGATTCTCTACAGGTCACCAATCACATCTTCGGACTCCAAGGACCCCATGAGAAAGACCAAAAGAGTAAAGCTCTTTATTCAAGTTAAGTGAAAAAAAACACTTTAATTGTAGGATCCACTGAATCAACCAATACTATTAATCCACATAATCAATTGTCGAGCCTCTCCCCAGTCATAGATGTAGAGAATTCTTGCCCTCAATACTTCCCAATATACACGGTTTTCGGATTAAATCCGGTCATTTTCGGATCAAATCCGAGCCGGTGGTCGGCCCAATTGTGAGTCTTTGTAACTTGCAAGTTGCAACTTGCCCGTCGTACTCCCCACATCCAGCATGACAGGCCACGCATCGTGTTCCTTCCGAAAGATATGCCACCTGCCTGCCTTTCTCTTTTTTTAAAATTAGTAGGGTTTATAAAAATATTAGTCCCCCAAGTACTCCATAACTTCCTATTAGTCCCTTAAATCTTTCAAATTGCTCCATAACAAGATTTGACGACTGATATGAAATTGTTGAAGATTCAAGGGACAATAACCCTAAGGGACTGTTTGGTTCCTTTACGCAATTCATGTGAAAGTTACTGTAGCTAGGAAATCAGTTGGAAACTAGACCTGACAGCTATAGTAATTTCCACTCAAAACGCTTCTTTTTTGGGGGGAATTGATCAGAGGCTGCAAAGTAGGATTGTTTACTATCACATCAGCACTCTATTAACGCAACCAAACAACATAAACACGCGAAGTTACTGTAGCCTAACAACTACAGCAACTTTCAAGCAAAAACAACCAGCCAAGCAGGCCCTGAAAGTAATTCCCATGAAAGTTGAACTTATGAGATTTTTCTAATTAATAAAACAATAAGATCGGTTATGAAACAAGTTGTGTTGTTTTAGTAAACATTTATACTGGATGAAATCTCAAGAGTACGACACGTAGCTTTTCTCGATCGTATTTGATTCCAGAGATTATGTCCAAAAAAATGCTCTTGTTTTCTCGATCTACTGTATTAATAGTGCACTAAAATTTTGTTATACAATAATCCGTAAATGTACGAGGTTAATAATTCAATGTATATATAAATGATAAATCCTTAGATACTTTATCAGGTTACCCACCGAAATTAAATCTAACCTAATTTTATAATTTCAATTATTAGCCCAAACCCACATGGTTCTGTCGTATAACTATAATAACGCTATTGGTCGGATTAAATGAGCATAGTAACACATTACACAAACCAATTGGTGCCAAGGAAATAACTTACTACATTGATTGAGCATGACTTTTTTAATACAAAATTTTAGATACAACAATCTATTCAAGAATTCATGGCGAAGGATTAATATTGGATTTTCTCACATGCGGAACAATGAAAGGACGGTGTAAAATGCCCCCATAATTTTCAATGTATTTTTTCCCGAGAGAGATAATTTTCTATATATATATAGTTAGCAACAACATCATATATTCTCAATATAGTTAACGCAACATAATTATACTTATACTTGTTTTATGTTTGTATAAAGAGAAACATTGTCTAGAAAAGAAAATGATCGTCATGATTAAAAGTTAAAAGTATAACGGACCCCTTAGAACGGGAAGTGACAACTACACTATTCTACTTAGAATACTTCAGTGCTATAAGAAAGAAAAATATATGATTCATCTCTTTAATTTTTTTTCCAAAATTGGTGGCTCATCATCACTAGTAGAAAACCACGTATTCTAGACGGAATATTCTAGACGGATTTTTTTCCGTCTAGAATGTATTAAACTAGACGGAAATATTCCGTCTAGAATATTCCGTCTAGAATAAAATATTCTAGACGGAAGTTTCCGATTGTATCTCTCCCTCTAATAGTAGATCTCCCCTCTCCTTGCCCCGTGGACGTAGGCTATTTGCCGAACCACGTAAAAGTTGTGTTCTTGCTGTGATTTGTAATAGCTTGTAGGATCCCTCGACAGGTCAGTCCTAAAACTGATGAGAGGAAGAGCCGATATCTCACTTTGTTGAGATATCCGCTTCAGATTCCTATTTCGCTATGACCCCTTGCATGAGGCTCTATGCTCACTTGGGAAAAGAGCTTCACATGTTTCTTTCTCATGATGGAAGTGATAATTCCTACAAGAAACGTATCGAGTATTATTCATCCAAAAGTTTTGAGGCAGAAGCTGTCCAAATAGAGGAATTGCTAGACAAATTGAGTGTTCCACTGACAGGAGAGATCGACATAAAGATGCAGTCACCGCTCGACAAGGTAGAAGTTTTTACTAACGCCCTGAATCAGAACAGCGGGGACAAACATTTATCTGTTTACATCGGGGACTTAGTTGGCGACTTGCTCTGTTTATTAAAAGCTGACGTCGGTATTGTTGTGGGATCAAGCGGAAGCTTAAGGAGAGTTAGGAGGCAGTTCGGTGTTACTTTTGTTCCACTCTTCCCTGGTGTTATAGCTAAGCAGAGGGAAGGCTCCGGATGGAGAGGCTTTTGTTTTGGGAGCATAGAAAATTCTTTTAGCCATTCAGTATTCTTCCCTTGTTTTTTACTTGCAAGATTTTAGGCATTCTCACTAGTAGAAAACCACGTATTCTAGACGGAATATTCTAGACGGATTTTTTTCCGTCTAGAATGTATTAAACTAGACGGAAATATTCCGTCTAGAATATTCCGTCTAGAATAAAATATTCTAGACGGAAGTTTCCGTCTAGAATAGTATTCTAGACGGTTTTTTTATTTTTTTATTTTTTTTTAAAAATAACCCGTTATTCTAGACGGAAATTTCCGTCTAGGATACTCATCCTAGACGGAAATTTCCGTCCAGGATGTTTTAACCCCTTTTAACAAAAAATTTAAAATTCCCCCCAAATTTTTTCCATTCCCTCAGTTTATTCCCAGTTCCGCTCAAATCCATATCTAAGACCCCATCTCTCTCAAATCCTTCATATCTTTCTCTCAAACCCTAATCCCCTCCAACCCTCCGGCCGTCACCGTCATCACCACCCTCACCCTCACCTCCCGATCCCTCGGGTTCACCAAACAAGCCTCCACCTCCAACCCCTTCCCCTTCCAAACCAGGGCTACGCCGCCCTCGTCGCCGCCTCCGCAGCCGCCACCTACTACTCATTCCCCTTCCCCGCCGTCGCGAAGCACAATAAGGCCGCCACTTCCTCCAGCCCGAAACCCCTTTAGTGGGCTCCCTTTCAGGTCCAAGTCTGGGGGGCCTGTGGTTCTGTTACTTGATCGAGGAGGTAAGCTAAGACTGATTAAATGTTGTTTTTTTCATTGGGTTTTGGCGATTTGGGTGTCTGAATTTGGTGTCAAAATTTGATCTTGGTGATGGGTTGGTTGGTTTTTAATTATGAGATTTTGGTAATTAGTTATGAATTTATAGCAGTTATTAGATGAATGAGGAGTTGACTTGGGTTAGTTTAATAGCTTTCTATAATACTATCTTGCGACTGTGATTATAATTTTGTAATGAAGAAGTTTACTTGTGAAAAAAAAGGTGAATAGTCAGTTGACGTGGGTTGCTCTGGAACTTTCACTAAAGTTATCTTCTTTAATCCTGAATGTAAAGTGTTTAGTAGTCTTTATGATTCTAATTGTAATCTTTAAGTTAGCTTGTGTGAATGAGAAGGCTGTCTTGATATCATATATCATGGATTTGCTATTAACTTGACTGTCATGAAGGTTTTGACTAGCTAGTTCCTGAAAACTGTGATATGCCAGTATCAAATGCATAACTGGTTCATGAGTGCCATAATTTGCAACTTTGTATTTTGTTGTTCAGCTGAAATATGTAATCTATCTTTTTTCTGTCCTGTTCCAACTTGAACAATAGGAGAATTAACTAAAAGGTCATTTTGGTATGGTGCAGCTTGTTGGAACTGATCATTGCACATTCAACTCTTGGTTTTGATGACTTCAGAAAGATTCCAAATGGTGTAAATGGTATGCTCTCTTTGTGTGAATGGAACTAGTATCAGTTTAGAGTCACTTGAGTTAAAACAATTTTAATAGTCCAGCTTATCTGCACTACTAAATTGCAGGTATAGAGGAAAGAATGCACTTAATTTGGGATGCTATGGTGGTAAGTTGAACACTGACAGCTGCCTTTGTTATAATTTATTACCATACAGTTTCTTGTCTGACTCTGAACACATGGAATAAAACCCTTCTGTTAAGTTTAAAATTCAGTCATCATTCTGACAACTTATATACATGCAGGAATCTGGCCAAATATCTGTTACTGACTACGTGAGAAGGTTTATTTCTTGCTAATCTTTTGTTTGTCAACAAAAATAAGATAAAGGTTGATTTATAAATGTTTGCCGATACGAGAACACATTTCTGTTGAGATACAAGGTTCCTGTCAATGATTGTTCAGTGTAGTTTACTGGAAAAAACTCATGTGCTGACCCAAAACCCAGCCCTAGCACTTTCCTGCACCAAATTCCTTCTTTAATGTTGTCACCGATATGGAATGGCCCCCAAAGTGCTTTCACAGGCAGCTATAAACATATGTTGCACTATAAAATATAACCTGGTTTTTTCTTTTCTTTCTTCCATCCTCTTTATTAACAATAGCGTTGTTGCTAGTTGATTGCTACCATTACTCGATAATTCAGATTCTTTTTAAAGGAAGAGAGACGTGTTGTTAGTCACTGAAAGCAAATTTTCCTTAAAACACTTTATCCCCTAATTTCATGATTGTTGACCGTCTGGATGTTTTCTCCTATATTTATTTTAACATACTGATGCGTTCATAGACAATAGCTCCTTTTTTGTACTGTTTTCAATTTGCTTGCTCTCAGCCTGGATTTTCTTTTACATGTCCAAATTGTAAATTCACCAGTTTATAAAATTCAAAGGAAAATTGGAAAAGGAGGATTTGGACAAGTGTACGTTGGTCGCCGAATTTCAGCTACTAATGCAAGCGATAGGCTAAGTGCTTCCAGCGCTATTGAGGTTATTTGATCAACTATAAATCTAGAACAAATTTAAGTGCCTTATTCTCGAAGAAGACCCTATTAATTAACTGTTATGCATAATCTTTCTCATTTGTGCATGCTAGGTAGCAATAAAGTTCGAGCATAGAAGCAGTAAAGGCTGAAATTATGGACCACCTTATGAGTGGCAAGTATACAAGTAAGCATTCTTATGCTTGTTTCCTGAATTATGGTTGGTAGCCTAATAACAGAACTTATGTGATGTACATTCATTTATGCAATACCCTTGGCTTTTCTTCATGGGGTACCTCGTGTTTATTACAAGGGTCGCCAAGGGGACTATTATGTCATGGTAACTGATAATAAACGTCCTAGTTATGGATTTCTTTCGTATTATGTTTATATATATGTTGCTATGATCACCCCGTTATTTGTATAGGTGATGGATATGTTGGGACCCAGTCTATGGGATGTTTGGAATAATAACTCCCATGCGTGAGTATTTGAACCTCTTTTGTGAATTTCTTAAGTTACTGTTTGTGTAAGTATGTAATCTTGACTGTTTCTCTTTGCAGAATGTCAACAGAAATGGTTGCTTGTATTGCTATTGAAGCAATCTCTATTTTAGAGAAGATGCATTCTAAAGGGTAGGCCTGCTCTTTACGCTATGAAGATGCAGAATCTCAATTTATGTAAAAGTTTGTAAACAATTTATGTATCTCTCTACTATTTTGGTGAATGTATTATTTGAATATAATGTGATTTAATATTGAAATATAATTAGTTTGTGTTGGATATGAAAATATAATTTTTTATTGTTCAATATTGTTATGCATGCACCTAAAGTAGATTTTGCAAAAAAAAAAAAAAAAAAACTACTGTAGCATAGTATCCTAGACGGAAATTCCGTCTAGGATACTCAAATTCCGTCTAGGATGTTTTTTTAAAAATAAAAAAAAATAAAAAAATAAAAAATCAATATCCGTCTAGAATAAGTATTCTAGACGGAAATTTCCGTCTAGAATACTTATTCTAGACGGATATTGATTTTTTATTTTTTTTTATTTTTTTTTATTTTTAAAAAAACATCCTAGATTATTCTAGACGGAAATTCCGTCTAGAATAATCCGTCTAGGATGTATTTTAGACGGTTTTGAATTCCGTCTAGAATATTCCGTCTAGAATGTATTCTAGACGGAATTTTCGTCTAGAATAATGTATTCTAGACGGAAACATCCTAGACGCCTATTCTAGACGGAATTCCGTCTAGAATAAGCATTCTAGACGGAATTCTGAATATCCTAGACGGAAAATTCCGTCTAGGATACCTTATTTTTTAGCAGTGCATGTAGCGTGAGAGTGTTGTAGAAAAGTATATATATTAGTTTTTTTATTCTAAACTAATATTAAATGTAGTCAAAGATGCTTTAGCAAGTTAAAAAAAAGGTAAAAGTTGATATAACTTCTTATTTCCAAATGGAGCTTCGTGAAAGCAAGGAATGAAGCTTTAGACAATTGGTCTAGTGTCCTTATTAATGTGGGGTTAGTAGTTGATGAAGCTGCTGGACTCAATTTCAACGTTATTTGTCGAGATCAAGTTGACTAAAGTGAATGCTGCAATTTAATCAAATGGAAGAAAATCGAAAAGCTGGCGTCGTGCCATCTAGTTAGCAAAGTTCAAGTGGCAGATTGTAAATTGTTTTTAATTATATTTGTAGTTAAACAGACATTTGATTTGTAATGAAAATTTATTTTGAAAAGAAATACAATTCCAGCAGCTTTTAGAGATAAATAAATACAATTTATTCAAATTAGGATAGATATCCAAATAACAAATTAAAAGTTAATCGTCTGTGACAAATACTTAATGTAACTTTTTCTAGATGCGGACATGCAAGTATGAGATTTGGAGTTAATTGTCTACAATACATACTACACGTAACAAATGCCATTTCTACACCATAATAGATGCCCAAATATTTTGTTGTATTTAAGCCTGTAGCATATCAGACAACCCTATAAAGTATTTAATATATGCCCTTGAATTTAGATAAATTTTCAAGGGATAAAAATATGTGAAATAGTTTTTTGTTACGCATTTCAGAACAGACGTGGAAGCTATTTTTTTTAGAAGGGTTCACTCTCAGACAACTCCAACCCTGAACTTTGTGGGTGTTGCGATAACCCCTCAACTATTTTAATTCGAAAAAATCCTGAATTTTGGGGGTGTCGCAAACAATCCTTCGACTTTCAGAGACCTTGTAAAGCCCTCTGAACTTTAGATTTTCTCCCCCTACTATCTCACGTCTCTAATTGGCAAATAGCTAAATTTTCCTCGAGAGAAAAAAAAACACTCATTTAGTCATTTGACATATAATTATCAATTTAGATAAGCATAATCGCAATAACCTAGAGAAAAGTTTATACTTCAGATAGGTTTTTATAGGG
Source organism: Asparagus officinalis (assembly GCF_001876935.1). Lineage (NCBI taxonomy): Eukaryota > Viridiplantae > Streptophyta > Magnoliopsida > Asparagales > Asparagaceae > Asparagus > Asparagus officinalis. Next base: position 14,829,597 of record NC_033797.1, read on the forward strand.
CGCCCAAAAGTTCGGGGGGGCTTGGTAGAATAAAAGGTTCAAGAAAGATCGTGCTGACAGCTCCTGAAAATTCGGAAGGGCTCCGCCAATTAAAATAGTCTACGGGGTTCTCTCGCTTCCCGCAAAGTTCAAGGGTTTTTGTGAAATTTAAATTTTAAAAGCCTGAAGATCCAATACACAACAACATTTGGGGCCTAAGACAGAAAACGCCCATAAATTAATCAAAATAATAATAATAATAATAAATGGATAACTAGATAGTTAATGACGCCGCATCTGTAATTATTAACCCTCAGATCTCTCGCCTCCCTCTCTCTCTCTCTCTCTCTCTCTCTTCACGCCCCAACTCCCTCCGCTCTCGCCGCTTATCTTCTCCTCATCCTCCACAACCAACAAAAAGGACCCTAAAAATAATTTTTTTTCTGAAAAAAAAACCCCCAAAAATAATGAAGCTGCCCAATCCCAACAATCCAATCCTGCTCCTAAAACCCCTCTTCCTCCTCCTCCTCCCCCTCTTCCTCCTCCTCCTCCTCCTCTTCAACCTCTCCCCATCACCCATGCCCACCAGCTCACCAAGACCCTCCATCTGATTACCACAGATTCCACATACCTCTTCGTTCCTCCCTATCTGATCCCCAAACACATCTGAGTATGAGTTCTTCTCATTCTCAAGATGTCCCCTTTTGTTCCGGTGATAAGATAAGCTATCCTCGGCAGCTCCGATTCCAAAACTGGTTTCTCATCCAAAGACTTCATAGGGTTTGAATCCAATGCATACCCATCAGAAGCTCCACCGGAGGGGGGACAAGTACTCGGCGAACGACTTGCTGGGGGTCGAGGGGGTGGTTGGTCTTTTCAAGGAGTCGGAGCTGGTGAGGGTTAGGAAAGTTGATGGTTTCGGGCTGGACACGGAGGTCGTTTTCAGGAAAAAGGGGGGTGCGAAGGCTACGTCCGAAGGGAAGTGAAAATTTCTTGATTTTATTTTTTTTATTATTTTTTTTCCTGAATTTTTTAATTTTTTTTGTTGCATGGCGATGTGTTCGATGTCGAAAGGGGAGGAGCGGCTGAAAAAAAAAAATTCCTTGGTTTTTTTTTTCTAAAAAAAAATGAATTTCTTGTGGCTGGGGGAGAAAGAATTATACTGTGCATGGTTCAGATCTGTAACATTAAAGATTGTGTAATTTTGATGCATTATGGCAACTGTCAAGGCGCAGTGATTACGATAACGATGGGTTTATGCTTTTGATGTGATGAGCTGGGCATGATTTTATTTATTTATTTATTTATTTATTTATTTGGGGTTTGTTTAAANCCTGGAGATTAAATTGGTTATAAATTAATCAAAAGTGGCGTGTTGTTCGAGATGAATTTTGTAAACATGGTTAGATGTAGATCTATTTACTTTGTTTCTGTAGATCATTGACTTGTTGCTTTAACCAAGGATCGCCTTAAGCAAATGGATACATAGCTTGTTTGACCTGCGTAATCTTTGATTGTTAAAGAAATGGTTTTAGTGGGAATAGGATGTGAGTTGAAAAATAGTATTCCCGAGGTTTCTAAAGTTTGATGTCGGAGTAGAGCATCTTTAACGGTTTCCCTAAAAATTTCTTCAAAATAGAGAAACAAAAGTCATATTCTCCAAATTATTTTTACTCTAATTCTAACAACTTTTCCATTTTAAAGAATCCTGTAATTATTACAATAATAAAAATATTCTACATCCAAATATTTTGGGATGCTCTTAGCCATTGGAACTGTCCTATGGCTTTTTTGTATTACGGATTTTATTTTATATTTATTTTCTCCTCCATTCTGTTTTGAAGAACGTGCTACATTTATGACAAAGTTCTCCCCAAATATTTGAAGAATACCCTAGATTTGGGAAAGGCTCCCTTTTTTTCTCCTCAATCCCTATTTTGCCCCAAATATTTGAAGAATGTCCCATATTTGCGGAAGGTTTTCTTTTTTTTCTCCTTCATCCCTATTTTGGGGAATAGGATGAGAAATCTGTTGGACAAAAAAAAAAACTAAAATTATTCAAAAGTGAGAATACCAATAAAAATGCTCTAAAAATGCAAATTTCTTTCTTACTTTTGAAGGAGCGAAACGATTATGCCAGATTTCATCGGAATACGCGTTTGGGTAACTTTTTATGTTCGGATACTCTCTTTCTTTCACGTGTCTTCAGTAGGGTAATACAGAGACAAATGCAACGGGATGCCAAAATATTGTTCATATAAGACCGTGATTAATAGATCCAAAGTGAAATAACCTTTTGTTGGGATGCATAGCTTCTACTAAAAACAAATACAACGGTAGAGAGTACCGGGGACAATGTTTGTGTTTCTTTTCGAGAAGGCACGAACACAAAGATCCAAGGCTGAAGAATTCAAATTCCAAATTGCATGTTTGTTTGTTGTAAAAACTTTAATCATGAGGAAATTTCCCCACGATCCTTCGTACTATAGGCATCAAATTTCCGGGAGTGGCTAAGGGTTACCTCCTCCGATACACAACCTCAAATATTTAGGGAAATGAATTTTCTGTGGGTACTCTCAAGGAGAGTCAAGCCTGAGACTTCAGCACAGACAGCTTCTCAACTCGGTTGGACCCTGTTAGATAAATTGAGTGTATTTTCTCTCGATTTAAAGCTTGGTAGGTCCCGAAATATCCTGAAACGATGAGATTGGCCATGCTTTGAGCTAAATTTCCAGCTGGGATCAGCATCAGGGGGGCCCTTCATTAGGATTAAGCCACTCTGGATGGCAAGGACAGGCCCCATCCATTTTTGTCGTCTCCGCCCTTACTCCTTTAATTACATCTAAATCACACCTTTCCAAATGTTTAATATTGTCGTTAGTTAGTTCTTTTGTCAAACATCCAATAGTTCTTCTTTCCTTGGTTGCATCTTACTCGCATCTTTCCTAAATTTTAATATTGGTATTAGTTATTTTGTCAAAATCCAATAGTTTCTTCTTTTGGTTATTGATGGGGAATTAGAATTTGGGTAAATTTCAGAAAACCCTTCCCGAAGTGCGGCCATTGAAACTAAAAAAATAAAAATAAAATCTCATAAACTCATTGTTTGATATCTGTGATCGATTTTGTTATGAGAAATGTGTTTGCAGATGCAAATGTGTTGCTTGTTTAGTTGCTGACGGTGTTAACTTTTTTTATTATGAATAATTTCTGTTTCTAATCAATGTTTGTTTTTCTGAATTTTTTAACTGATTTATTTAATAATTAGAGGTTTGCGGTCATTGAAACATATTTAATTATAATAAAGGAGGGATTTATCTTAACATCATTGTTAAATCCCTCCTTTATATAATAAAATATATTGTTATGTAAATTTACTTAAACAGTGCAATTGAATGATATTATTCGGTGATAAAATAGTTGTTACTGACTCTAGATAGACTTGAATATGTAAATGTTTTTAAGTTAAATTTAGTTTATTTTCTACATGCTATTCTTCATATCTTGATTTCTTGTGCATGCTAATCTGTAGCATGTTGGATTTAAATCTAATTAAATCTATTTGTGGGCACATATGATTAATCAATGTGTATTACTATCTTTAAGGATAACCCACTAAAGTGATCAATCAATTTGGGTTAATAGGTATTTAAATATATCATGGGGTTATATGTGCAGATACCAGGTTGTAATTGTAATTTGATGAGGGGCCAAATTACAAATATACAACACCTATATATAAGGGGTTATGGTCCCTAATCTAGGGTCAACCACTCTCATTCTCTTATCCCCATCTAAAGAGATCCATAAGAGAGAAACCCTAAGGTTAGAAGATCATCAAAACCCTAATCAAGTTTTCTTCAATAGATTCAGGTATATGCTTCTGCACATTTTGATTCTTGTTAATCTCTTTGAATTAAATCATGGCTTTATGGTTTAGATCTCAAGTTTTTATTAGATCTAACAAGTGGTATCAGAGCCACCATTGATTTGTTCTAAGAGATTAAGATTAAAATTAGGGTTCTTTGATCTTAATTTGTGTTTGATTCGGATCCGTTCACGGATGAACAATAAAGTTTCTTATTTTCGGATGAACAGTAACCGTTTTATTTTCGGTGAACAGTAATTTTTTTAATTTTCGGGAGGGGGAAAAATTATTTTTGGGTGAACAGTAAAGATTTTTATTTTCGGATGAATAGTAAAATTCTCATGTTGTTTGGTTTTTCTTTCGATTTTTGGATCTGTAGCATTTATGAACTCTAAAGTTCATTTCTTTTGTGTTTGATTCAATTTTTGAGGTTTGGATCTAAATGATTTGAGTTCAAAAAAATCGACAGAAAAAAAATAATTATCTTTTTTTTTGAGATTTTTTGATTTGTCGTCAATCTCCAAAACTCCTCGTCGGAGTTGATTCAGCGGCGGCGGTTTCAGATTAAACCCTCAAGGGGTTCGTGCGCTACCTCAATTTTTGGCGAGAAAACTTGCTAAAATTAAGGAGGTGGTTACCTCAATTTTTGGCGAGGCTTGAAAGCTTCAAACGAACCTTGCGTTTGCTCTAAAACGAACCCACGTTCGTTCTCTAATGAAACATGCGTTCGTCAAACGCTGCGTTCGTTGACGCTGCGTTCGTTGACGCTGCGTTCGTTCTCAAACGAACATTGCGTTCAAACGAACATTGCGTTCATTCGTTCATTGCGTTCAAGTCGAACATTGCGTTCATTCTCAGGTCGAACATCGCGTTTGTTTTCAGACGAACATTGCGTTCGTGCTCAAGTTGAACGTTGCGTTCATTCTCACGTCGAACATCGCGTTCGTTTTTCAAACGAACCTCACGTTCGTTCTCAAGTTGAACCCTGCGTTCATTTTTCAAACGAACCTCGCGTTCGTTCTCAAGTAGAACATCACGTTCATTTTCAGACGAACCTCGAGTTCGTGCTTAAGTGAGTCTCGTACTCAATACAGTTGAAACCTGCGTTCGTCGAAACCTGCGACGAGCCTCGTGCTCAGTCAAACGAACCTTGCGTTCGTTCCAAAACGAGCCTTGCGTTTGTTCCAAAATGAGCCTTGCGTTTGTTCTGGTGTCCCTTGTTTAAACATTGGCCTTGACTTGAGAATTTTATTAAGAATTTGGACCTGTATTTAATTATCAAGTATAAGCTCCTTAAGCTCATTTCGGGCACAAGGATTAATTGAATTTATCAATTAAATCCTATTTGTGGGTCATAATTCATTATGGGCCCTTAATTACGCTATGGAAATTCAGTTGATTTAAATTAAATTATTTAATTTAAATTAAATTTGGTAGTGGATCAATTAGTTATTTCAAATAATATGATACTAAGGTATTAAAGTTATCACTTACAAGTTAATATTACTGTCCAAAGACTTGATATTAATGTTGTGCCGGTATCTTGGATGGGGATTGTCATTATTTGAATTTTATTGATTATGGTTATTGATGTGAGCATTTTTGTTTTATTTCAGCTAATGCATCTGCTGCAACAATTTCTGCTAACATCAACTCAATTCCCATGCTCAATGGGACTAATTTCAAGGTTTGGAAAGAGAATATTTTAATTGTTCTTGGCTGCATGGATTTAGACTTTGCATTAAGAACTGAACAACCCCAACCTCTCAATGCGGATAGCACTCCTGATGCTAAGAAGGAGTATGAGAAATGGGAGCGTTCAAATCGCATGAGTCTAATGATCATTAAGCGCGGCGTTCCGGAAGCCTTCAGGGGGATAGAATCCGAAGGGATTACTAAGGCTAAAGATTTCCTTGCCGAAATTGAGAAACGTTTTGTGAAAAACGATAAGGTAGAAACAAGCACACTTTTAGCTAGCTTGATTTCAATGAAGTATAAGGGCAAAGGAAATATCAGGGAGTACATTATGGAAATGTCTCATATTGCTTCAAAGCTTAAGGCACTTAAACTCGATCTTTGTGATGAGTTATTGGTACATCTGGTTTTGTTGTCTCTTCCTGCACAGTTTAACCAATTTAAGGTCAGTTATAACTGTCAAAAGGAGAAATGGACTCTAAATGAGCTCATTTCATACTGTGTGCAAGAAGAAGACAGGTTGAAGCAAGATAAGACAGAAAGTGCTCATTTGGCCTATGCCTCTAAGGATAAGGGCAAGAAAAGAAAGAATGATAATGAAGCTGCTAAGGGCCCTGTTCAGAAGAAACAACATAAGGATGGTCAGGGTTGTTTCTTCTGCAATAAGTCTGGACACGTAAAGAAGGATTGTACCAAATATCACGCCTGGCGCTAAGAAGGGGTTGCCTGAGCTACCGGAAGCCAAGTGATGGTGAAAGATACATCTTTGTGGGCGATGGTCAGTCAGTAGATGTGGAAGCAATTGGATACTTTAGGTTGCTGTTAGGAACTGGTTCATATTTGGATTTAAAAGATACTTTTGTAGTACCATCTTTTAGACGGAATTTGATTTTAGTTTCTGTATTGGACAAATCAGGTTACTCTTGTTCATTTGGAAACAATCAATTTAATTTATCTTTTAATTCAATTATTGTAGGAACTGGTTACTTGAGTACTTGTGACAACCTATATTTGCTTGATACAATTGCTTCTTATAATGAATCCTTGCATGTGGAATCATGTGGTACTAAATGTAAATTAAATAAGAAGTATGATCTCTTATTCTTCTTTACCAAAGTCTCTCTGGGGAGAAGCACTAAAGATAACAGTAGCTTACAATCTGAATAGAGTACCAAGTAAAGCAGTTGCTAAAATACCTTATGAGCTTTGGACTGGTCGAAAGTCCAGTTTAAAGCATTTACATATTTAGGGATATCCAGCTGAGGCAAGGCCTTATAGGCCAAATGAAAATAAATTGGACTCCAAAACAGTTAGCAGCTACTTTATTGGGTACTCTGAACGCTCTAGGGGCTATAAGTTTTATGATCCCACACTAAGAAATATTTTTTGAGGATGTTGAGTTTAGGGGAGAAATAAGGTTAGAAACATTAGTTTTGAGGAGGAATTTGTTGGCCTTCTTGTTTTGATGATGATTTACAAACAATTTACTACTAATGTTGTTTGTCTAGTGTTTGTGCATTCCTATGTTTTGTAGACAAACAACGTTGTTGGAGGATAGATGGAATAGAGCTTCAACGATCATATCCAAAGGAGGTTGGCGGAATGTCGGTGAAGCCTTGCTATTCAAAGTTCAAGATCCAAGTTCAAGCTTCATCCGCGAGATTACCAAGTCAAGCTTATTGAAGATCAAGATCATTGCTTGGGTAATTTAGTTTAGGAATTTATATTATGTGTGTTAGTACTTTAAGCTCAATCATATACACACATACACGTTTTGGTTTTTGTATATATATAGTTATATATATACATATATGTTTTGGTTTGATAGTTTTCAAGTTTTACTATGAAACAAATGAATAGAATTGGAAAATACTATTTTGTTTCATGTTTATATGCCTATATATGATTTCACCTTTAACAAGCTTATATTTAATGAAATCATATTTAGTGTTTTGAATATATTGCATAGAATATGCAAATTTATGAAAATATTGTATTTCTAGATTATAGACTTCATAACAACATGTTATATCTTTTATCAAGTCTATACAATCATTTCATAAGGTTTCAAAATGTTGTTTAAGTCAAAATATCAAAATATCAATTTTCAGGTTTTCATGTTTTGGACTATTTTGTAAAATGATGATATTTTTCATTTGGGAAGTCCTTTTTCGAAACCAGTCATTGTAGCATGTTTATTATCATGTCTACAATCATTCCCCAAAGTTTTACATTTTTTGGAATTTATTTGATATTTTTAAACAGCATTTCAAAATCAGATAAACAGTTTTCATATCAGTTTTCGGTCGCGTCCTTTCTGATAACCAGTCACTGTAGCATGTTTATTATCATGTCTACAATTATTCCCCAAAGTTTTACATTTTTTGGAATTTATTTGATATTTTTAAACAGTGTTTTAAAATCAGCAAAACAGTTTTTGAATATGTCAGTTTTCGGTCGACCGAACCTGAGTTCTCGTGTTCACTGGGCGACAGAGAGTTCGTCGGTCGACCGCCGCGGTCGACCGAGAGCTTCCTTCGGTCGACCGCACCGGTCGACCGGATAAGTCAGCTTTTGTTCTTCTCGTTTTGACCTGGATAGCGGTCGACCGGACTTTTCCGTCGGTCGACCGAACTTCTCCATCGGTCGACCGATAGGATTTTCGGTCGATCGACAATAGAGCCGTTGGTTCTAACGGCTATTTCTGAGCTGGTTTTTCTAGGGCTTTTTGGTCTTTCTGTTTTGAGGTTTTGGCTGAGATTTCAAGTGGGTATAAATACCCAATTGCTGATCTCTTTTCAAATAATCAAGAAGTGTTTTAAACAAAGTTTTTAAACAAGGGTTTAGGGTTTTACTGTTTGTTTAAGTTTGGGTTTCTGTTTACAAAGGAGGAAGTTTTCACTGCAGATTGAGGGATTCATTCTCAATCCTCTTCATCCTCTTCTTTGTGTTTATAGAGAAGTTTTCTAACTCTTTTCTCTAGCAATTTCGTTATTGATTTTCATATTCTTACTATTGCTAGTTTGCTATTTGAGTTAGATTTTATTTTACTCATTGTTACACACACCCACATTGAGCTTATTGTATCTTTCATACATAGTATAGTTGGGTGGTGAGAGATTGTAACTTTGAGTTGTGCTTAATTAAGTTCTCACCTTGTTTTGAGAACAATCATTTGTTATATTTGTGTTTGTTAGAGAGAACAATCATTTGCTATATTGTGCTTAATTGTTAAATCACTTTGTAATACTCTTGTACACCGAGTGAGGAGTGTGTGGTGAGAGTCGGGGATCGTCCCAAGAGGAGTGGCGTCGGTTGACGTGCCTAAAGAGAGGTTGTAACCGAGCACTTGAGGGAGACACGGCTAGGTCCAACACTTAGTGGGTGTAGAGTGTGATTGCAAGAGTGTGAGTTGTAGAGTTTTCGGTTAGCTAGAAAACCGAGTGTGTAGAAGAAGTTCCGGCTTCCAAACCGGATTGTGTTATTTAGAAATTTATTGAAGTACATCAAGGGGACTTTGAGGCAATCCGACAAGCTTTGTAGGATTCTTCTTCAAGTTCATGTGGAGCATCATGCACACGGCCACAAGAGGATAACTCTTGTGTAGTAAGCGATTCCGATTCCGATAATGATTTATCTATTGATGAACTCGCTTGTGCATATGAAAGATTATCTCATGCCTATACAAAATTACAAAATAATTTTATTGATCTTAAAAGCAAGCATGTAGAATTAAAATCCGATCATGAGTTGCTAGTGTCCAAATTTGATGTCATTGTAAAAGAAAATACTATGCTTAAAGAAAACAATGATTTATTAAATTTGGAAAATAAAAAATTGACCTCATCCTTGTTTAGCTTATCTCATGCTAAAGATAATGCCTTTTTAGAAGTAGAAAGCTTTAGAAATAAAATTGATAATCATACATGTTCTACTTCTAGTTCAAATGCATATGTGCCTAATGATGAGTTGAACGTTGTTAAAAATAGAATATCATCTTTAGATTCAACTCTTAAATCATGCATTGTCAATAATAACAAGCTTATGGACATGTGTGCTAAATCTCATGCTAAAACATCTAAACATCCTATTCATCATGCACACATGTATAGCAAAGTCTACAAATGCACAAATTGCGGTCGTAAAGGCCATCTTGCTGGATTTTGCTATGATGCACATAACCCCACCCTAATGTTTCTTGTGCATCTCATAAGGCTTCTTCATCACATGCACATGCACATGCACACTCTCATAAAGTTCATCATATGCATGCTCATGTGTATTCATGTGATCTTTGTGGTCGTTTTGGTCATTTGGCCAAATATTGTTTTGATTTGAAAAAGAAATCTAATTTGCCAAATGTTTCTAGTAGACCACATACTTTTAAATGTGATGTTTGTGGTAGATTTGGCCATTTGACTAAGTTTTGTTATGATTTGAAAAAATATTCAAACTTGCCAAATTCTTCAAGTAAACCACCTTTGATTAATAAGGTTTCTCATTTGCAAAATAAATTTAAAAGACAATCTTTAGTTGCAAATGATTTCCGTGCACGCTCACTTGGTCAACACAAATCTTTTCACTCTTTTCGTTGCACGAATTGCAATCGAAAGGGTCATTTGAATGAATATTGTTTTGACCGTGCTAGTGCACCATATGTGCCCAAGAAGGTTCATAACCCTAGGGCTTTGAGTTTGAATGATAGGGGTCATGTCCCTAACCAATCCGGCACCAAGAATGCTTGGGTGCCAAAATGATATTTTTTACCAAGAACTTTAGTGCTCTTAGTTTTCTTTTCTTGGTTTTGTAAATTGTTTTAAAATCTTTTTATTATGAAAACAATATTTCTTTTATCAAATCTTTTGTTTTCATAATTATTAGTCTTGATTTTGATGAGAGGTTTGTGTTTATATAACCCTCCGGATTTATTGGGTGTTTATTCCCAAATCAAGTTTACCGGATGCTAAAATGATTATATGGGTTGGAACAAGCTCAAGAGCTTGATATAATTGTTGCCTCTCTTAAAAATTGTGTTTTGATTTGTTGTTTTTGAATTCATTATAATTCACTTATATGATGATATTTATGTGTTTGTGCTAATGGATCATCTATTCGTGCTTTATAATGTATTCTATGAGTGGTTTGATCAAGTTATGTAAAGAAAATTTTTCTTTATTGATCAAACATTGTTTTCGAATATAAACTTTGATTTATGATTTCTTTTGGTTGAATTGTTTTCATTTGAAAACTTTTTGCATGATTCTCATGTTCCTCTTCTTTTGATTTCATAAATCTATTCTTTTATATTTTTTGTGTTAGTGAGACACTATTTTCATATTGACATTTTTATATGTGTTCTCATTATCTTCATGTATGTGAGTAAATTTTTAGCATATTCATGTATGCTTGCTCACATATGTTTTGCCATGATCTTCATCGCATATATTCTATATGGCTTTTTGATAGGGGGAGCAATCCCTATATATATATTCTTTTTATACTCACCTATGCTTATTGATAGGTGGAGCTTTCGCTCTCTTAATTCTTTTGTCCCCTTTTTGATGTTGTCAAAGGGGGAGAAATATTGTGAGTATAGTCCTTCTTGTTTATATGCATGATACATTATACTTTGTATATTCATTTCCTTTCATGCATATATTCTTTTTGTAAATTGTTTGTCATCATCAAAAAGGGGGAGATTGTTGGCCTTCTTGTTTTGATGATGATTTACAAACAATTTACTACTAATGTTGTTTGTCTAGTGTTTGTGCATTCCTATGTTTTGTAGACAAATAACGTTGTTGGAGGATGGATGGAATAGAGCTTCAACGATCATATCCAAAGGAGGTTGGCGGAATGTCGGTGAAGCCTTGCTATTCAAAGTTCAAGATCCATGTTCAAGCTTCATCCGCGAGATTACCAAGTCAAGCTTATTGAAGATCAAGATCATTGCTTGGGTAATTTAGTTTAGGAATTTATATTATGTGTGTTAGTACTTTAAGCTCAATCATATACACACATACACGTTTTGGTTTTTGTATATATAGTTATATATATACATATATGTTTTGGTTTGATAGTTTTCAAGTTTTACTATGAAACAATTGAATATAATTAGAAAACATATTTTTGTTTCATACTCATATGCATATATATGATTTCATCAATATCAATTTTAGTTAGTTAAATGAAATCATGTTTTTAGTGCATTATATGTGTATTTTGATAAAATACTACATTCATTATTTATAGACTTCATAACAATAGTTTACATCTTTCTTCAAGTCTATAAAATCATTTTGTAAAGTTTCAAAAGTTGGTTTAGCCAAAATGTCAAAATTCACATGTTTACATTTTCGTGTTTTGGACTATTTTGCAAAATGATGATATTTTTCATTTGGGAAGTCCTTTTTCGAAACCAGTCATTGTAGCATGTTTATTATCATGTCTACAATCATTCCCCAAAGTTTTACATTTTTTGGAATTTATTTGATATTTTTAAACAGCATTTTAAAATCAGCAAAACAATTTTTGAATATGTCAGAGATCATGCTGCCACCTATCACAAATCAGGAGGAAGCTAATAATACTTCGGATCTAAAGTATTGTGTGTACCACAGGAGGATCCTTCATCCCACCAAGGCTTGTTTCGCCCTCAATAATAGCATCCAAATCTTGGTTGAAGCTGGTGTCATAATGCTAAATTAATCTGTATCAAGATTCCAAAGAGTATACGAGTATAAACTACTTCTCAATCCTCCAACAGGTGTATGAGATTAAACTGCTCCCTGCATACTCCAATAAGTATATGGGTCTAAACTGTTTCCTACCTTTGATGGAAAGTTCATAGAGAATCTTATATTCTTAAGGATAACCCGAACATACGACTAAGGAAAATGTGCTCCTCATTGGATCCAGTTTTGCAAAGAAAGTTTGGGGTGGATAATTCATGTAATGGGAAGTTCCCAGAAGAATGTTACATGTAATATTCTTTAGGATAACCTGGTCATTATAAACAAAGTGATAAACACTAAACTCCCACTGTTAAAGTCCTGACATAGCACTAAAAATTTTAATTTGGACGGTCTATTACGATTGTCAAATCCCCTTCGTGTCAAGATCTCATCATTTGACATCGAAAATCCCCACTGAGTGATACACTCCCACTGTGATTTATACTTTTACTCCTACTTGGTCAAACCTTTAAACACTTAGGACCACAACCAAAATCCGATCTCGATTCTTTCCATGAATGAGAGGTCCGCAAATTGAACGATCAAACCTTTAAACAGTTAGGATCGCTCAAACCCCCATTTGGTCAAACCTTCCTACAGTTAGGGCCAAAGCCAAAATCTCCTCTCGATTCCTTCCATAAATGAGAGGTCTAATTTCAAATCGAGTGATCAAACCTTCCTGCAGTTAGGGTTACCTCAAACTCCCGCTTGGTCAAACCTTCCTATAGTTAGGGCCAAAACTACAATTCACTCTCGATAAACAAGAAATTCACATTTAGTTCGGTAATCAAACCTTCCGACAGTTAGGATTATCCGAATCTTTTTTATTCTTGGAGTGGAGATCCTACTCTTAGTTTCACTCTTCAGATTCTCGAAGTGAAGATCCTACTTTGAGTTCCCTTTACAACTAGAGATAGAATATAAAATTCTTCCTTTCTAGCACCGGGTTCGTCTTTGACCCAAGAGAAGATACTACTTTTCAATTCCTAAAATTCGTGCCTTACACGCACGGGGAATTTTATCCCGAATCCTAAGTAAGGATAAGTCAGCGCCTAATATGTATTGCCGATTTAGTCTTTCACCGATTGAAGAAGACACCAGAATCCAAGTCTGGAGACTTTTATCCCGAAGCCTAAATAGGGATAAATCAGCGCCTAACAAGCATTGCCGGGTAGTCTATTCCTGTGAGAAAGACAAAGTTTATGTATTCAATATCGTAGCACTAAGATAGTTAACTCTCTTCGCATAACGTCACATGCGGAATGGACTTAAACAATCCGCATGCAAGCCCGATTCAAACGTTAATCGGTAAAGGCAAACTAAATCTGTTAAAGGCTGAGGATTTACCAAAAATCCTAATTCTACGTCTAATACACGTTGTCGTTTAGTCTTTTCACGGGAGAAAGATGATGTCTAAGTATTCAATATCGTAGCACTAAAAGAGTTAACTCTTTTAGCACAATGTTACGTGCCGAACAGATTTGAACAATCTGCATGCTAGCCCAACTCAAATAGTAGTTGGTAAAGGCTAATCAAACCCGTTGATGGCTGAGAATTTACCAAAAATTTTATAAATACGAAAGTCATTGATGCAACAGCTTCATTAATTGGTCTCGTGACTCAAGGATCCAATAACTTTAGGATAAGATCTAATCATACAGATGAATTAGCTTTAACAGTTTGTCCTGCAGCCCTAACATTTAGGACCGTCACGCTCCAACGCCTTAAGAGCATAAACTGTGTAGACACCGTGTTGGCCTTCTTGTTTTGATGGTGTTTAACAAACAATTTACCACTAATGTTGTTTGTCTAGTATTTGTGTTTTCTTATTTATTGTAGACAAATAACGATGTTGGAGGATGGATGGAATAGATCTTCAACGATCATATCCAAAGGAGGTTGGCGGAATGTCGGGTTGAAGCCTATACAATTCAAGTTAAAGATCAAGTTCAAGCTTCATCCGCATGTGTACCAAGTTGAGCTATAGTTTAGGAATTTATATTATGTGTGTTAGTACTTTAAGCTCAATCATATACACACATACACGTTTTGGTTTTTGTATATATATAGTTATATATATACATATATGTTTTGGTTTGATAGTTTTCAAGTTTTACTATGAAACAATTGAATATAATTAGAAAACATATTTTTGTTTCATACTCATATGCATATATATGATTTCATCAATATCAATTTTAGTTAGTTAAATAAAATCATGTTTTAGTGCATTATATGTGTATTTTGATAAAATACTACATTCATTGTTTATAGACTTCATAACAATAGTTTACATTTTGTATTGTTTCAAAACATGGTTTAGCTAAAATGTCAAAACTCATGTGTTTATATTTTTGTGTTTTGAACATATTTGCAAAATGATGATATTTTACATTTGGGAAGTCCTTTCTGATAACCAGTCACTGTAGCATGTTTATTATCATGTCTACAATCATTCCCCAAAGTTTTACATTTTTTGGAATTTATTTGATATTTTTACAGCATTTTAAAATCAGCAAAACAGTTTTCAGAACCTGTCATATCAGTTTTCGGTCGACCGCACCGGTCAACCGCTCGTTTGTTCTTTCGACAGTAGGCTCCAGAGAGTTCGTCGGTCGACCGCCGTGGTCGACCGAGAGCTTCCTTCGGTCGACCGCACCGGTCGACCGGATAAGTCAGCTTTTGTTCTTCTCGTTTTGACCTGGATAGCGGTCGACCGGACTTTTCCGTCGGTCGACCGAACTTCTCCATCGGTCGACCGATAGAATTTTCGGTCGACCGACAATAGAGCCGTTAGACACTAACGGCTATTTTTCTGAGCTGTCTTCTGGGGACTGTTTTGTCATTTTGTTTGGGGTTTTTGTTGAGATCTTGAGTGGGTATAAATACCCAATTGCTGATCTCTTTTCAGGTTATCAAGAAGTTTTTAAAGAAGTTTTAAACAAGGTTTTAAACAATTTTACTGTTTGTTTAAGTTTGGGTTTCTGTTTACAAAGGAGGAAAGGAAGTTTTCACTGCAGATTAAGGGATTCATTCTCAATCCTCTTCATCCTCTTCTTTGTGTTTATAGAGAAGTTTTCTAACTCTTTTCCCTAGCAATTTCATTATTGATTTTCATATATTAATTATTGCTAGTTTGCTATTTGAGTTAGATTTGATTTTATCTTATTGTTACACACACCCACTTGAGCTTATTGTATTTGCATACATAGTATATTAGGGTTGTGAGAGATTGTAACATTGAGTTGTGCTTATTTAAGTTCTCATCTATTGTAGAGAACTAATTTATATTTGTTACATTGTGAGTGTTGTTAGGTTTTCGGTGAGCTAGAAACCGAGTGTGTTGTTAGGTTTTCGGTGAGCTAGAAACCGAGTGTGTTGTGAAGTTTTCGGTGAACTAGAAAACCGATTGTGAGGAGTGACGTTGATCGGTGAGCGTTGAAAACCGATACTGTGAGGTGTAAACGTTATTCGGGTGAACGTAGAAAACCCGGTTGATAGTGGATTTCTCCCCGGGAGTGGGGAGCGGAGACGTAGGACGGAAGGTCCGAACTCCGTGATCATATTGCTTGTTTGAGTGTGCTTTGGCGTTCATTTATATTTATGTTCATATCTTATATTGCCATTGTCCATAGCTCATTATTTATATGATCCACTATCTAGTTCATATTGTTTACCCCTTGTGTTAGTTTATATATCCTTGCATATATATTTCATCATATAGGATATATCTCATTGTTTATATTGCTTATCCTAGCTCATATATCTTATGGTATTTCATATATACTTGCTAGGATAACTTATTAATTAATTTTAATTGGTATTTAATCGGATTAGATTAGCATAAGACCCTAATCACCCCCTCTCTAGGGTCTAACAGAATTGGCTTCAGATCCAATCCATACAGTTACTTTTGACAATATTCAGGTTCCTATACCTGTTGTTGCTCAAGAAGTAAATCCGGAACCTCAAGATGATAATGTTGAACAACTCCCTGTTCCAGAAGAACAAACTCAACAACCTCAAGAACCAGTGCCATTGAGGAGATCCACGAGAGAAAGGAGAAATGCTATTCCGGATGATTATATTGTATTTCTCCAAGAACATGAGGAAAGTAGTGGAATGTTGGAAGATGATCCAATCAACTTCTCTCAGGCCATGAAAAGTTCTAACTCTCAACAGTGGATTGATGCCATAAATGAAGAGTACAAGTCTATGCAAGACAATAAGGTTTGGGAACTTGTCTCGTTACCAGAAGGTGCAAAACTAATTGGTTGTAAATGGATTTTTAAAACCAAGTGGGATGCAAATGGTAATGTGGAGAGATATAAGGCACGTCTTGTGGCTAAAGGCTATACTCAAAAGGAAGGTATTGATTATACAGAGACTTTCTCTCCGGTTTCATCGAAAGACTCTTTCAGAACAATCATGACACTTGTTGCTCATTATGATCTTGAGTTACATCAGATGGATGTTAAGACTGCATTTCTCAATGGAGACATTGATGAGATGATCTATATGGTGCAACCAGAAAACTTTGTGTCAGGAGACTCGAAGAATATGGTTTGTAAATTAAGGAAATCCATCTATGGACTCAAGCAAGCTCCTCGTCAATGGTATTACAAGTTTCAACAAATAATTATCTCGTTCGGTTTTGAGATGAACATTGTTGATGACTGTGTATATCACAAGTTCAGTGGGAGTAGGTATATTTTTCTGGTTCTGTATGTTGATGACATATTGCTTGCCACTAATGATATAGGCATGTTGCACGAAACCAAGAGATTTCTATCAAAGAATTTTGAGATGAAAGATCTTGGGGACGCCTCTTTTATATTAGGAATCCAGATATATCGAGACCGCTCTCGGGGTATTCTTGGATTATTACAAAAGAGCTATATCGATAAGGTACTTAAAAGGTTTGGCATGCAAGACTGCAGACCAGGAGATACCCCTGTTGCTAAAGGAGACAAGTTTAGTCTAAATCAGTGCCCTAAAGGCAACCTTGAAATTCAGGAAATGCAGAAGATTCCTTATGCTTCGGCAGTAGGAAGTTTAATGTATGCTCAGGTATGTACGCGTCCAGATATTGCGTACATTATTGGGATGTTAGGTAGATACTTAAGCAACCCTGGTATGGATCATTGGATAGCAGTCAAAAGGGTAGTAATGTATTCTAATAACAACAGGATCTCAACTAAATCAAAACATATTGATATTAAGTTCCTGGTTATAAAAGAAAGGGTACAGAGTGGACAGATATCTATAGAGCACATTGGGACAAACTCCATGATAGCAGATCCTCTTACTAAAGGATTGCCATCCAAGGTCTTTCATGAGCATACTACTCATATGGGAGTGGTGTTATTCAAGGATATCCTGATTTAGTGGGAGTTTATAATTTTCTGGTGCTTTGTGTTTGGTTGTATTGTCTGATCAGAATAAAGTATTCAGTTAAGACACTCTGTTACATTATGTTTGGTTTTGACTCACTAAAGGAGGACCAGTTGAAAATAGACATGTACTGATCACATTGCATGTAATTTTCATGCTGCACATCCATGATTGATCTATGTCGTTTGATTGTATTGGTATATGTGACCATTGATGGGTCGAGTCACGATAAATGTGACAAAGGCCGCTTTGATCCTATATTGATATAGTCAATGGACGAGATTGTTCGGAAATATCTTTTTATGATTTGAATTATATGAAACGTATCTCTTTTATCCAATAACATGTTAAGTCGTGCCCAAGTGGGAGATTGTTGGATTTAAATCTAATTAAATCTATTTGTGGGCACATATGATTAATCAATGTGTATTACTATCTTTAAGGATAACCCACCAAAGTGATCAATCAATTTGGGTTAATAGGTATTTAAATATATCATGGGGTTATATGTGCAGATACCAGGTTGTAATTGTAATTTGATGAGGGACCAAATTACAAATATACAACACCTATATATAAGGGGTTATGGTCCCTAATCTAAGGTCAACCACTCTCATTCTCTTATCCCCATCTAAAGAGATCCATAAGAGAGAAACCCTAAGGTTAGAAGATCATCAAAACCCTAATCAAGTTTTCTTCATTGGATTCAGGTATATGCTTCCGCACATTTTGATTCTTGTTAATCTCTTTGAATTAAATCATGGCTTTATGGTTTAGATCTCAAGTTTTTATTAGATCTAACATAGCATTGATTCATTATGCTGTCCGATGTGTCCAATGTTTTCAAGCATCATGCTAGAAGTCTTATAATTCTAGTAACACCCCTTATTTGGGCTATACAGCTTGGTCTATTATAAATAAAAGATATAAAATGAAACTTTCATCATATAACTATTGGGCTGGCCTAGTCCATTATGTTCTGAAGTTCACCCCGGGGAATAAAAAAACTGATGATAATTTTATGGAACCCGCTTGAATTTGGTCACTTTTTATGAAACATCTAAAAGTTAACTTTTAAATTACAAAATATTAAGCTATTAAAAAATTGTTGAAACCCATCTATATATTCTATACTGTCATCTTCCTCTTCCCATTTACATTTTTTCCCATTCTTTTCAAGACAAAACACAAGCTAGAAACTATAAGGTGCATCTAATGGAGGCCGACATTAAAGGATTTGAAGAGACCACCTTGATCTTTCTTCTAATTTTCTCTCTATGCACCGGTCATTTTCTTGGTTGGACGTGATGGGAGAGCAGTTTGCAGTATATCGAGGAAGAAGAGTTTACACATTTTAGAGAAAATGGTAGAAATTTAATGGATTTTAATAGTTTTTCTAACAAGTTGTGAGGATCCAAGCAACTTGGGGAACCCACCCTTAAAAGCTAGCTGTTAAGGGGGAAGAACCAAGTCACTTAAATACCCCATCAAGCAGCCCATACTACCCGATGTGGGACTTTAGTCCCTAACATAGCACCGCCCCTGAGAACCGACGTCCCGGCGGCTGCACTCTATGATGCTTCACTCGGCGGTGCTTTACTCGGACTTTTCCGGTCAACCCCTCCGCCGGTCAGCCCCTTCACAGGTAGCCCTTTTCGTGACGCCGACAACCAGCTCTGATACCAATTGTTAGGATCCAAGCAACTTGGGGAACCCACCCTTAAAAGCTAGCTGTTAAGGGGGAAGAACCAAGTCACTTAAATACCCCATCAAGCAGCCCATACTACCCGATGTGGGACTTTAGTCCCTAACATAGCAACGCCCCTGAGAGCCGACGTCCCGGCGGCTGCACTCTATGATGCTTCACTCGGCGGTGCTTTACTCGGACTTATCCGGTCAGCCCCTCCGCTGGTCAGCCCCTTCACAGGTAGCCCTTTTCGTGACGCCGACAACCAGCTCTGATACCAATTGTGAGGATCCAAGCAACTTGGGGAACCCACCCTTAAAAGCTAGCTGTTAAGGGGGAAGAACCAAGTCACTTAAATACCCCATCAAGCAGCCCATACTACCCGATGTGGGACTTTAGTCCCTAACACAAGTAGTGTTATAATTGTTGGGGGCCGACACGTCCACTCGCCGCGGAAGCAAATCACCTCGAGAGAAAGTCCTAACTTTTGTTTTCACAAAACTCAAGCGAACCTCGATGTTCCAGTTTCGATATGAAACAAGAACAGAAGTGAATATCTCAGCAAGGTGAGATATACACTCTTCCCGATATCAAATCTAGATCTGAATATTGAGAGAACGACAATCAGTGGCAAATACACAGAAAACAATAAAGAAGACATGAGATTTACGTAGTTCGACAAACTTGCCTACGTCCACGGGGAGCGGGGGAGAAGGGAGATTTCACTATGATGGAGAACACCGACGACTTGCGCAACCCACAAGCTCGTCCCATAGATGAGGCTTTGATTTTACCCAAGAGACATCTTTCTTGTACAATCTCTCCAAGCACTCTCTCTTTTCTCTCCTCAAGATCTCACATTTTTCAGATCTGAAAAACTCTCTCTTTTTCGTTCATGACAACCCCTCTACTTTGCAAAAAACCCTAGGAACGAAGTTCGTATTTATATCAAGGAAACATGATCCAAACGGAAACAACCCGCTCGCTCCGGTTACGCCCGAGACACCCCGAGGTGTCTCGGCACCCGCCGAGACACCCAAGATACCCTGAGGTGTCTCGCGCTCACAATAATGAAAAAAATAACGGTTTTATAATAAGTTGTCAAATTTCAATGTTGTTTCATAATAATCAGCTTATATGTTTTGGCATCAAAGTTAATATCAGTACGGTTATTGTTAGGTAACAGACTATCAACATTGGTTACTAACTAATTTTTTTTTCCGATAGCCTAGTCTCGAATCGAATTGAAGTATTGTGAGAGTCATATTAGAACCTCCAAACCGTGACGACCTGTAAAGATGAATAGCTCTGGTTATAATTTTGAGAAGTATAGATTACAGTAAAAATCTTTTTCAGTGTATGAATCATCCAAGATACTGTTTCTACTAGAACTTTGAACCCAAAGTCCTCGACCTCCTAAACATCGAAAGATTCGAACAGAGCACTCTTCGAATTTATCGAAAGAGCCGCGTCTCCTTCTCCATTTCTCGACATCACCATGATCAAAACCTCCACTTCTCGGTCTCTACGGCGATCACCTCTCACCTCCGGTGACCCAATCTCCTTCATCTCCAACCTCATCCTCACTACCCCGACCTCCCTCCTCGAACAAACCCTCTCCCAATCCAACCTCTGCCTCGACCCCTCCCTCACCGAGCAAGTCCTCTCTCGCCTCCAAAA
>NC_033797.1:14850776-14931925 GCF_001876935.1 Asparagus officinalis
CGCTTCTTCCACTGGGCCCACCTCAAGAACCCTAACCCTAACCTCCCGCCCTCCATCAAATCCTACCACCTCACCGTCTCCTCCCTCGCCAAGATCCGACAGTACCCCCTCATGTGGTCCCTCGTCTCCTCCATGAAGCGCCACTCCCTCCTCAACCCCGAGACCTTCGCCATCATCATCCGCAACTACGCCCGCGCCCAGAAATTCGACGAGGCCCTCTACGCCTTCAACGTCATGGACAAGTTCGGTATTGCCCCTGACCTCTCCTCTTTCAATAGTTTGCTAAGTGCGTTGTGCAAGGCGAAGAATGTTAGGAAGGCCCACCAAGTGTTTGATGAAATGTCCGAACGATTCGAACCCGATTCGAAAACCTACAGTATACTCTTACAAGGATGGGGGCTTGCCCCGAATTTGCCGAAGATGTTTGAGGTGTTTGATGAGATGGTTGAGAGAGGGTGCGAGCCCGATATAGTAACGTATGGGATTATGGTTGATTCGTTGTGTTATGTTTCGTAATTTGTCAATTATCTTCTGTGTTGGGGGATGATATGATGACTCACCACAGAAGAAAAATAATGAACTTGAGAGAAAGCCCTGACTTTTGTTTTCACAAAACTCAAGCCAACCTCGATGTTCCAGTTTCGATATGAAACAAGAACAGAAGTGAATATCTCAGCAAGGTGAGATATACACTCTTCCCGATATCAAATCTAGATCTGAATATTGAGAGAACGACAATCAGTGGCAAATACACAGAAAACAATAAAGAAGACATGAGATTTACGTAGTTCGACAAACTTGCCTACGTCCACGGGGAGCGGGGGAGAAGGGAGATTTCACTATGATGGAGAACACCGACGACTTGCGCAACCCACAAGCTCGTCCCATAGATGAGGCTTTGATTTTACCCAAGAGACATCTTTCTTGTACAATCTCTCCAAGCACTCTCTCTTTTCTCTCCTCAAGATCTCACATTTTTCAGATCTGAAAAACTCTCTCTTTTTCGTTCATGACAACCCCTCTACTTTGCAAAAAACCCTAGGAACGAAGTTCGTATTTATATCAAGGAAACATGATCCAAACGGAAACAACCCGCTCGCTCCGGTTACGCCCGAGACACCCCGAGGTGTCTCGGCCCCAGCCGAGACACCCAAGATACCCTGAGGTGTCTCGCGCTCACAATAATGAAAAAAATAACGGTTTTATAATAAGTTGTCAAATTTCAATGTTGTTTCATAATAATCAGCTTATATGTTTTGGCATCAAAGTTAATATCAGTACGGTTATTGTTAGGTAACAGACTATCAACATTGGTTACTAACTAATTTTTTTTTCCGATAGCCTAGTCTCGAATCGAATTGAAGTATTGTGAGAGTCATATTAGAACCTCCAAACCGTGACGACCTGTAAAGATGAATAGCTCTGGTTATAATTTTGAGAAGTATAGATTACAGTAAAAATCTTTTTCAGTGTATGAATCATCCAAGATACTGTTTCTACTAGAACTTTGAACCCAAAGTCCTCGACCTCCTAAACATCGAAAGATTCGAACAGAGCACTCTTCGAATTTATCGAAAGAGCCGCGTCTCCTTCTCCATTTCTCGACATCACCATGATCAAAACCTCCACTTCTCGGTCTCTACGGCGATCACCTCTCACCTCCGGTGACCCAATCTCCTTCATCTCCAACCTCATCCTCACTACCCCGACCTCCCTCCTCGAACAAACCCTCTCCCAATCCAACCTCTGCCCGCTTCTTCCACTGGGCCCACCTCAAGAACCCTAACCCTAACCTCCCGCCCTCCATCAAATCCTACCACCTCACCGTCTCCTCCCTCGCCAAGATCCGACAGTACCCCCTCATGTGGTCCCTCGTCTCCTCCATGAAGCGCCACTCCCTCCTCAACCCCGAGACCTTCGCCATCATCATCCGCAACTACGCCCGCGCCCAGAAATTCGACGAGGCCCTCTACGCCTTCAACGTCATGGACAAGTTCGGTATTGCCCCTGACCTCTCCTCTTTCAATAGTTTGCTAAGTGCGTTGTGCAAGGCGAAGAATGTTAGGAAGGCCCACCAAGTGTTTGATGAAATGTCCGAACGATTCGAACCCGATTCGAAAACCTACAGTATACTCTTACAAGGATGGGGGCTTGCCCCGAATTTGCCGAAGATGTTTGAGGTGTTTGATGAGATGGTTGAGAGAGGGTGCGAGCCCGATATAGTAACGTATGGGATTATGGTTGATTCGTTGTGTAAGGCCGGGAGAATTGAGAAGGCGGTCGAGGTTGTGAGGGAGATGAGGGTTAGAGATTGCCCGCCGACTTCTTTTATTTATAGCGTTTTGGTTCATGGTTATGGTGTTGAGAAGAGGATTGAGGATGCGGTGGAGACGTTTTTGGAGATGGAGAGGAATGGGGTGATCCCGGATGTGGCGGTTTATAATGCGTTGGTGTCTGCATTTTGTAAAGTTCATAGGTTTGAGAATGTTTATAGGGTCTTGGGGGAGATGGGGGAGAAAGGGGTTGTTCCTAATTCGAGGACTTGTAATATAATTTTGAATTGTTTGATTGGTTTAGGGAGAAATGATGAGGCTTATAGGTTGTTTAGGAGGATGATTAAGATTTGTGAGCCTGATTCGGATACTTATACGATGATGATCAAGATGTTTTTTGAGAGTGATAGGTTGGAGATGGCTATGAAAGTGTGGAAGTATATGAGGATAAAGCAGTTTGTTCCTAGTATGCACACATTCTCAGTGCTCATTAATGGGCTGTGTGAGAAGGGTGAAGTTGATAAAGCTTGTGTTTTTTTAGAGGAGATGATTGAGAAGGGGATTAGGCCGCCGGGTACAACTTTTGGAAGGTTGAAGAAATTGCTCTTGGAAGAGCATAGGGAAGATGTGCTTGAGTTTCTTGAGGAGAAAATGAAGATTCTAGTTAATGAGCCTTTATGTGACTGAAGATTGTCGATCATATAAAGAATAGCATGTATGTTGTGAATTATTTGTATACTTGAAAGTTTTGAAGTCTAATGAGTAAATCAGTTTCGAAGATCATTACAAGAAGCTCCTCATATTCATCAATGGACTGAAGGTCAGTATTTATACGTGTTTGTTCTCCTGTATTTTTATTCTTTCTCAATGTTTTACTCTTTGAAGATTACACTGGATGTTTGCTCATTATTTTAGATGCATTTATTAGATTGCTCACTCAGTGAACCCTTAAACTGGTCTCCTAAAAAAGTGCCATTTTAAACTAGCAAGATATTCCTTTCAGTGAACCCTTTTTATGACGTAATTGTTACTGTCATGGACAAATATTATAGTTTTTTTGTTGACTTATCAATATATTTCAGTTCCCATGGCGAAAATGCTAGTCTTCTATTGCTTCTTCGATGCCTATATGTGTTAGGCATTTGGTTGATTGTCTAGTTTTTTTCTATGCTTCAGGCATTATGCTTTTCATTTTTTAAATTTTAATTGGATTTGTTAAGAATACTATTGGTTGTTCATCAAATTGTGTATGTCTATCTGGTCAAGACTTTCATTGGTCCAAAAATTTAAAAGACCCATATTTGATCAAATCATATGGTACATTACTTCCTTTCCTGATTGTGTTCTTATCGTGGCTTGAGTTTGAGCCTCACTTGCAACCCAAGTTGACAGTTTGATACTGATTTCTGGTTGCTGATAAGAGTCTATCAACATGACCACTAATTAGCTGGTGTCTAGTCGTTTATCAAATGAAGTCACCGGTATTCTAGAGCTAACTTAAAAATAATATTTTTCTATAGATCTAACTTAAAAATTAAAACAGGAGAAGACTATTAAGTACTGTATTTGTGTCACAATCCACATGTATTTTTTTCTATTTTTTGAACGCGTTTGACACATATGAGTTGTATGAATGTTATAACATCTACTTCATTTTGTCATGATAGAGGTGTGGTTTGTACAATCATTCAATTTTAAACCAAATCATCAATCCCAATTCATTTTGCGTAGAGTTTTTCCATGAATCCAAAAGTGGCTGGGAGTTTTGAGTGCTATTGCAAACCCTCAAAAACTTTCAAGCAAAACTCTAGGTTTGGGGTACGCAAAAATATATGGGGTAGGGGATTTGAATTAAAAGCGAATGGCTACACCAGTGTCATGACCAACCAAATAGAGTAGATGCTTTAAATTTCATCAGATTCATATGTTTCAGCCACACTCTAAAATAGAAAAATGTCTGTGGACTGGAAACAAACAAACTACTTGATACTTGATAGTCTTTTATTGTTTCAATCTTTACGTTGGATATGTAAAAGAAGTATCTTTTTGCTCAAACCTCGCTTTACTATTTTATATATGTGGTGTATATTGTATTGCTAATACTGATATTTGTTTTATGACTTATGACCACATCTGCAGCTCCTTTGCTCTTGCAAGGAGGCAGTACACATTCCATGATATGAAAATACCAGACAGATTAGTTCAATCTTTTGGGTCTCATAAGATAAATTGGCCTATCCAGTTGAGAGTATTCAACATCTCAATGTGTCTAAGTTTGATGGCCAATTTGATAGACACTCACTGTTGATGCTGCTGGAGATCACACAGTCAAATATGCATCCGTGATGCGACGAGATGATGATGGATGGATGAAGGGGCCGTTTTCCCCCCAGACTTTATGTCTAGTTCTTGAATTAGGGTATCTGCTCAGCCTGCACAGGGGTCATGTCCCTAAACAAACCGGCACCAAGAATACTTGGGTGCCAAAATAATTTTTAAGCCAAGAATATTAGTACTTTTATTTTTCTTTTTCTTGGTTTTGAAAAATGTATTTTAAACTTTTATGAAAACAATTCCTTTTATTGGTCAAACTCTTTTGTTTTCATGATTATTGGTTTTATTTTGATGAGAGGTTTGACCTTATATAACCCTCCGGATTTATTGGGTGTTTATTCCCAAATCATGTTTACCGGATGCTAGAATGTTTACCCTCCGGATTTATTGGGTGTTTATTCCCAAATCATGTTTACCGGATGCTAGAATGTTTATATGGGTTGCTACTAGCTCAAGAGCTAGATATAGTTGTCTCTCTTGATTTTTAAAAATCAATGATGATTTGGCTTTATACTTTTAAAGATGATTTTTTTTGTTCTTGATTTTTGTATGTTTTATAATCTTATTTTTGAACTATGAAAATTTTGTTTTGATTTGTTCTTTTGAATTCATTATATAGCATAAATAGATGATTCATATTTCAAATATGCTTTATAATGTATTCTTTATGTGGTTTGATCAAGCCCTTCAAAGAAAGTTTTCTTTATTGATCAAACATTGCCTTTAGACTTAAAATTCGATTTATGATTTCATTTGGTTGATTTGTTTTCATGATTCTCATGTTCCCTTTCTTTTGATTTCATAAATCTACTTTTATACATAATTTTTATGATCTTTGATATGAGACATTATTTTTCACTTTGATATATTTATATATGTTCTCGTTATCTTTTTGTATGTGAGTGATATTTAGCATATTCATGTATGCTTGCTCACATATTTTGCCTTGATTTTTATTGGTTATATTCTATATGGCTTTTTGATAGGGGGAGCATTCCCTATACTTGTTTGATACTCACCTATGCTTATTGATAGGGGGAGCTTTCGCTCTCTTAATTCCTTTGTCCCCTTTTTGATGTTGTCAAAGGGGGAGAAATATTGTGAGTATATCTATCTTGTTTGTTTATATGCATGTGAATATTCATTTCCTTTCATGCATATATCTCTTTTCGTAAATTGTTTGTCATCATCAAAAATGGGGAGATTGTTGGCCTTCTTGTTTTGATGATGTTTAACAAACAATTTACAACTAATGTTGTTTGTCTAGTATTTGTGTTTTCCTATGTATTGTAGACAAACAACGTGTTGGAGGATGGATGGAATAGAGCTTTAACGATCATATCAAATGGAGGTTGGTGAAATGTTGGGTTGAAGCCTTGCAATTCATAGTTAAAGATCAAGTTCAAGCTTCATCCGCAACGTGTACCAAGCTGAGCTACAATGAAGATCAAGATCATTGCTTGGGTAACTTTAGTTTAGATTTTATATTATGTGTTAGATACTCTAAGCTCAATATAATATACACACACATTTTATTGGTTTCTTCGTATATATATATAGTTATATACATATACAGAAGTTTTGGTTTCTATGCATATATATAGTTATATATATACATACATGTGTTTTGAGTTTTTATGATTATTTTGAGTTTTCATGTTTATAAATATGAAATCACATGTTTCATATTTATTATTGTGTTTTATATATATTGCATAGAATATGCAATTTTGTGAAAATATTGTATTCTTAATTTTTGGACTTAACAGTAATCATATACATACTTTATTAAGTCTATATAATCATTGTGCAAAGTTTTAAAACATGGTTTAGCCAAAATATCAAAATTCACATGTTTACATTTTCGTGTTTTGGACTATTTTGCAAAATGATGATTTTTCACAAATGGGAAATGCAATTTGGAAAATTCTTTTTGTAACATGTTTGTTTTCATGTTTATATACATTTTCTAAAGTTTCATTATTTTTGGACTTCATTTGTTATTTTTTACATATTTTCAAAAGTCTCAAAAATCAGCTCTATAACCTGTTTTTCTGCTGTGTCAGTTTTCGGTCGACCGCACCGGTCGACCAATCATGTGTTCTTTTGTCACCATGCAGCAGAGAGTTGGTCGGTCGACCGGTGCGGTCGACCGAGAGCTCCATCGGTCGACCGACGAAGTTCCCGCATGTTTTCCCAGTCTGGGATCTGCATCGCGGTCGACCGCAAATTTCTTCGGTCGACCGGCGCTCAGTCTGACTGTTTCCAACGGCTAGTTTTTGTTACCGTTGGCTAGGGTTTTTGGTCTTTTGTTTTGGGAGTTTTTGACTGAGATTTCAAGTGGGTATAAATACCCTATTGCTGTTGTTTTTCAACTATCCAAGAAGGTTTTAACAAGGGTTTTAAAAAGGGTTTAAACTTGTTTAAGGGTTTGGTTTAAAGCTGTTTTTTGGTTTTCACAAGTGGAGGAGATTATCTTCTTGTTTGGGCTTCAATCTCCATCTCTCCATCTTGTTATTCAGAGAAGAATCTCTAAACTCATTTCTAGCTATTTATTATTTTGTTTATAATTTCTATATGCTAGATTTTAATTGAGTTTAGTTTTGATTTTGATTTCACTCATTGTTTACACACACCCATTTGAGCTTATTGTATTTGCATACATTATATAATTGGGTTGTGAGATTGTGTGATATTGAGTTGAGCCTAATTGAGTTCTCACCTTGTTAGAGAGAACAATCATTTGTTATATTGTGCTTATTGAGAGATTCACTTTGTAATACACTTGTACACCAAGAGAGAGGTGTGTGGCGAGAATCGGGGATCGTCCCAAGATGAGTGGCGTCGGTTGACGAACCTAGAGAGAGGTTGTAACCAAGCACTTGAGGGAGACACGTCTAGTTCAACACTTAGTGGGTGTAGAGTGTGTTTGCATAGTGTTTGTTGTGTGAGAGTTTTCGGTGAACTTGGAAACCGAGTGTGTAGAAGTTCCGGCTTCCAAATCGGATTGTGTTAGTGGATTTCTCCCCGGGAGTGGGGAGCGGAGACGTAGGACGGAAGGTCCGAACTCCGTGATCATATCGTGTGTTTGAGTTTGGTTTGGCGCACTTAATCTTATGTTTATATTTCTTGTCGCCATTGTCCATAGCTCATTATTTTTATCATTCACTATCTAGTTCATATTGTTTACCCTTGTGTTAGTTTACATATCCTAGCATATATCATATTGTATATCTCTTTGGTAGGATATATCATCTTGTGCTAGTTCATATATCCTTGCATATATTTATCATATAGGATATATCTCTTTATTCATATTGCTTATTCTTGCTTATAACTCTTGTATATCTATCTTGCAAGAATATACTTGTTAATTAATTTTAATTGGCATTTAAATCGGATTAGATTAGCATAAGACCCTAATCACCCCCCTCTAGGGTCTAACATGAGGTTGGTGTCCAGGACTTACGTTGCGCTTAGGTTTCAATATAGCCATTATGGTCGAGAGGCGACTGTGAGAGTTGACCATATGGTGAGTGCATTGGGTTTATTCCTAAACGGGCACCAAGGGCTTAATATTCCTGCATAAATTGGGCACTACGGTAGTGCAAAACAAGAATCAAGTCAGTTTTGAAAGGATTTCATTTAATGAATGAAATTTTGTACAGTTTGTTGAAAACTGATCATGTTGATGACTCCCTCATGGCTGGACACTGGGGGTCGACTATCCTGTTGTGATTGAGGACGTGGCCGTGTAGGTCTCTGTGGCCTCGGCTGACGCTTTGTATGCTCGGGCATCTTCTATGTCCATGTACCCGTGTGCTTTGGCCATCAACTGCTCATAATTGGCGACTGACTTCTTGGCAAGCGAGTCGACCAATTCATTGTTCTGCAGGTCGGCAACGAGAGCGGTCATGGCGACTGCACTCCCTGGGTCATTAACCTCCAACCTCTTGGCTTGAAATCTTTTGAAGTAGGCTCGAAGCCTCTCTCTGGGCCCCTCTCATCTGAATTAACACATGGGGGGTCAGTTTCTGCTTGGTACCAGCCAGGAAGTGGTGGATGAACTTCCGGCTGAGCTGTTGGAAGCTGCTGATGGACTTCTTTTCAAGAGTGTTCCACCAGAGCTTGGCACTCCCCGAACGAGTGATGGGGAAGCATCGATAGATGACTGCTTCTGATGCTTGGAGCATACTCATCACATCATAGTAATTGTGAACATGCTCGGAGGGGTTTTCCTCGCCTTTGTACTTCTCTATATGAGGCATCTTGAACTTCTCACATGGGGCATATATGAGGTTATCTGAAAGAAGGGTGTTACCCTAGATGGCATCCCGACCGGTCTGTACACTCGGTCGTATCCAAAGGCCGCTATGGTAGCCAAGAAGGCTGGAGAGGCACGACGGTGGGGGGAGAGTCTTAGAGATCGCTCCCCTAGTGCGATGCCCAAGGTTGCATGTGCCGGAATTCTCGCCGGTAAGCTCTTGATGATGGAGGAGACGTCGGCGAGTCGACCGATGAGGTGGCGGGGTCGTGTGCTTGACACGATCCCCCAACTGCTTGGCAACAGCATGAGGAGTCCGAGGCTGAACTACTCGTTAGACCCTGACAAGAGAATGAGTCTCTGACTGTCGGTCCTCAGAAGGTGGAGGGATAGCTGAGGTAGCTCGTTGCGGCTGTGGAAGCCGGCTGAGAAGCTTGCTGGAGAAGACAGCGAATTTCTCTTGGATAGATTAAGAGATCTTTTGAGCTGTTTCCTCGAGCTGGGTTTGAGTAGCGTAGATCTGATGTCGTTCTACAGGGTGAGGCTGATCAGACCCTTGATCAGAACTTGACATGTTTCTCAAAAAAGAAAAGAGGCCCCAAGGTGGGCGCCAAATTGTTGATACCGCTGGAGATCACACAGTCAAATATGCATCCGCGATGCGACGAGATGATGATGGATGGATGAAGGGGCTATTTTTTCCCCAGACTTTATGTCTAGTTCTTGAATTAGGGTATCTGCTCAGCCTGCACAGGAAAAGACTCGTGAGAGGACGGGGCTTGGATCCTCTGTGGTACCTCCAACGATCAAGTCAGCTGGTGAACTTGAATGAGGTAAATAAGAACTCTGAGAGCTGAGAGTTCTTGTGCATGGCAATTGCTTAAGGATTAGATTTGGAAACCAAGATTTCCTATGCAATGTAGAATAGTACATGTATTTATACCTGTGGGGATGAGGGGTAGAACCGTCATTATGGCCGAGCACAGGATGGTGGTGAAGAAGCGTGTGCTGGCGGTTGCGTTAGCACTTGCTTTACAGATGTCGGCTGGCGACTAGCTGCGTGATTGACGCTGACATAATGTGACGCGTGGCGCGTGAAGCACAACATGGCCCAATAAGTCATGAAGAATGTCGAGGCAGAGGCATGATGATGCCTGACAAGCATTTATGCGATCTTGACACATTGTTAGCGAGGATAAGCTCAAGGAAAAAGTTGTCCTTTGACTTGGCCGTGCAGTAACGCCTTTCGAGTCGGCTACGTAAGGTGTCTGGCAAATGGTCGAGTGGACTCGTGGCGAGTCGTATTCGACAAAAAGGGGGGTCGACAACTTTCGCTTTTCGAGTCAACATGAAGGAATGTCGAGTCGTTGAGTCAGCGGAGTGGTCCTCCCCGCTGGTCTCTGCCGCCAAGTTGATTAGGGCATAGCATGTAACATACTTGTCCGTTGCTTGACAATGAGCTTGTACTTTTAGCGAATGTGAACACCATAACACCCCCCATTCTGACAAATAATTCGTCCTGATTGCTTTAATTGCTAGTGTTATTTACCCGTGTTAGCATCTTGGACTTTCATTGGCAGAAAGTATAGATATACTAATATAGCTTTGTGCCATTCTTGCCCACATTAATTAGGAAATCATACCATCAGGAAGGCTGCCGCATAATTCATATATCACTTCACCTCTTCTAGTTCATTAATGCACTAATGTTCTACAATCAATACAGTCAATAATAAAATACTTTTATTTTTAATTTTTGTATTAATGCACAAGAAGAAGATGAAACCAACTCTTGAAGTGATCTTCAATTCTTCATTTTATTGCTCACAAACAAACATCCTTACATATCATCGACTCTTTTCACAAATCGACCCTGCACATAAGATACAGTAATAATTAGACTATATCCAAAGTATTTCATTGAACATCAATTGCTAATAATTACATGCTTATTATCTTCATCTAGCATTAATAAAATAAGTACCTAGCATGAACAACATGGCAGTCTTATACCCTGAACCAACTCAAATGTCGGAGTCCTAAACAAAAGTAGATTCATTTGCACATAAATGCAGCAAGTTTTTTACGTTATAGAATACAAATTGAGAACCAGAAGTTGTGATCCTGATCATGATATATATACAGTAGATAGACATGTATTATAGCAACTTTGAACAATTTGACGCCATTACTGTCAACCTGTTTACTGAAAACAATGATATTCTAACAATGAAAAGCATATGTTAAAACCGCGAGTATCTTGATTACTGCTATTATTCAAACTTACGAGATTTTGTTTTGTGCGTATTCTATACTGCAAATGTTACAATCATTATCCTATCCAATCATGTAACGAATGAAGACTACATGAGTATTTTCCTTATAGCAGATTGACTCATTATTTACGTGAGTATTTTCCTTATAGCAGACTGACTCAATTATTTCGGAGCTAAGGCTGAGAATTTGTCTGGTCCAGAGACAAAAAGTTGGGTATCTCTCAGTGGAGTGATGCTTCTGATTATAGCACTAACAAAAGATGACTGTTTTGGTTGTACCTTAAATAGTCCATTGCATAATTTGTGCAGAGGGGGAGCACATTTTTGAGCTCAGAACAATCACCTCTAGTATTCAATCCAATTTTCTGCTTATGGTTGTTGGCTTTGACGGTGGCAGGAGGTAAATTTGAGATTGAAGTTAAGGATTTATGTTTACATGTGGTAAGTTGATATTTCAGCAGTTTCATATCTCTGTCAGAGTCAGTGCGTATGCACTTAACCATTACATAAAATAGCATTATTTACCAGCGCACCATTTGTATGCTGGAGTGTGCTTAACAGGGGAAATTGTAATATTAAGTGCTAAAACAGTTTTTTTTTTATAACTGTGCCACGTGATCCAGCAATGTTTCCTTAATCTTTTGGATCATTCGCTAATATGCAATTCGTTATAAATTTTTGTGGATATTAGGTTTGTCTGTCCTTTTCTCCCCCTTTGTGTGAAAGTCATAATTGTATATATAACTCTCTCTCTCTTATAATCTGTTCTTAACATAATTAAAGTTTGATTTCTATTAATAAGCAGATAGTTTGGTTGATTAAAATCGATATGTTATTTATTTGTAACGTGGGGCATAGACGTACTCATGTCAGGACATCTTTCAGTCCATTTGCATAATTTGCCTGTTTTGCACCAGTAAGGGCTCACAAGATCTATAATGGAAAGACTACAACGCGCATGGCTTCAATGGTCACATATGTCTCGCTTTTTTTTTTGATGCGTCATTATTGGCACAGGAAATGGAAACACCCATTAGTAGGCTCATCTATTCATCACTCCTCTGTGCAAGAAAAGTCTATATTTGAATATTTACCCAAAAAAAGAGTCTATATTTGAAGATACTATTATGAGTTTTGGATTGTTTTTGCCAAAATACTACAATTTTTTTTCCTCATAAAACGTGAAAGTTTATGAATTATGATAATTTTCCGAAAAGTCTATGTAACTCGCATAAAGTAGATTACACATAACTAGCCCGCTTTTATATACCATCAGTTGTACTTAACACCCATCAACTCTCGTTTATCAGCGGTTAGCCTCTCTTAGTTCATAAGATTGCAACTTATTAGCCTCCCTTAGTTCATGAGATTGTAACTCATCTTTCTAAAAGTAACAATTCACGACTATTAAGTACTAATAAATGATTTGATAACGTGTTAAGTGCAATTGAAGGTATGGATGATGGGGTTTTGGTACTGTGCAATTTAGGCGGGGAAAGGACGTGACGCCCACAAAAATTTTGAAGTATGTGGGATTCATATATATCATCTCTAATTAGATGGTAATTGGAGAGGGTACAATTATTTAAATTCTTAATGTCCATTCCAATTTCAAGAGATAAGATGACACCACATAGGATTTCCACAATCACAAATCGTGATCCTCACAACAGTGATCTTTAAAACAATAGCGGTTTTCAACATAGATGGAAAATTCTACGTGACATCGTCTTATCACTTGAAGTTGAAGTAAGCGATGATGACTAAGACAATTGGATCTTCTTCAATTACCGCCTTAATTGAAAAGGATCAGTTTGGTCAAATCCAGATTCACATTAGACTATAACAAATCTTCAGAAAGATTGCTTTCTTCTTTCCCCTCACCTTTTCACATGCAAGAGACACTATAAAGCTCCTAGTTAAGCAATTAATACTCAATCATAGTAATCATGATGTGAAAGTTTAAAGATTGATCATGCACATGTCAAGCAATTAATACTCAATCAGACCATCAGACTATAGGAAATTGTTTCGAATGAATGAATATATATTACTTTCGTCGAGAGTTTTATTACCTTGATTCGGGGACGTTTCTCTGCGTTGAGCTTTCGGACTTCATATCTGATTCGTTTAGCGAAGAGTCTGCTTTGCCTCTTGGCTTTGTATCTCATCACTCTCTCTTCCCTTTTCATTTTATTATTATCTCCTTCCGAGATTTTTTCCTTACCATCTACCTCCATTTCCGGCACTGCCCGTGCGCTGGCGTTTCCCACTTCCACCAAAACCTGCATAATTTGGCCACAAGTTAATTATGGGTCTAACATAAAACCATCAAAAACTATTTTTTTTTTTAGAGAAAAACATTAATACAAACTTTTATATCTACAAGAAAATATATATATATTAACAGTGTTATCTGAACGGGTAAAAGTCTAAAATGTACGGTGAGAGAAGGCGGTTGAAGGAGTACTTATATGAAATAAATAGGGATAAAATATCCAAAATATATATTTTGTGTGCACCCTGTGTCAACTTACACCATCGTCTATTAATCACGACAATTTAATGAAAATTTTATGTTATTTTTTTCTAACAAAAATAGTATTAAAAACTTGTAATAATCATGTTAGTTTGTGATACTTATTAGACTAAAAGTATTTAGTCATTTTTTCCCAAGATTCTAAAAAATATTATGATTCTTATATATATATGAAGCTGTAGATTGCTAGGACACAATATTATGCTAGTGTTTGATAAGACGGTGGATCCGGTACGCATGTGTAATGCCGAGATTCCATATTGTGGTCCAATTTTATTTGACAGGGGCGGATCAACTTTGGAGAAGCTTTAATCAGGGGTGCAATCATCATAGTTTTTTATTTTAAACTTGTGTACTTTGAAGTCTCGGAATTTTTTTAAAAAAAATTTGCCCTAAAATCTTAGAATTATGAACTTATCACATACTTTGATTGTTATTATTAGGGAGTAAAAGTGAAATAGTTTTCAATTTCTAAGATGCAGTATTTTACTATTCTCAAAACCTGTACTCGCACTTTTTCCTCCTCTTTCTTCTAGTTTGAACTTTTTCTTCTCTCTCGGGATTAGAAGCATATTTGGATCTATTGCAAACCTAAGTTAAGTGAAGAACTACTAATTTATTGTCAGAACCAAAAACCAAAGCATAAATTGATCAATATGAAGATCTAAATTAAACAACTTCAATGAGTAACAAATTAAGATCCAAAGATGAACAAGCGAGAAATTAAAAATCCTATCATCTTTGTCATCATTAATAACTCTTCTCCCATCAAAACAATTCACTCAGAGAAATCACTTAAATCAAGAAGCCTCCAGGCTCCATCGCATGCAATAAGTTATTCAGTAGAAAATCTTCTTAAAAAAGCTCTTAATGATATAATAATAACAGGTAAATTGCGTATATATATATATATATATAAACATTCTAATCTATATCTTAATGAACACTTAACCGTTCCCTTAACTATTTCAGTAGTACTTAACACCCAATGAATTCACAGCTTGGGAAGGATAAGCTTTCAAATAAACCTCCTCTCGCTCGTGAACCAAAGGATGTTAGATACTATTAAAATTATGCGCAAGGGTGTCATATGCAATTTACCATATATACAACTAATCAAAACTTCTTAACGTATCAATTTCGATCAACTCAAAAAGCTTACGTTAGAGGGAACAACGCTATCATCCTCGTACCAACCCTTCATCAACTCCGGCACCACCTGCGGAGCTTCTCCATCGATAAAAACCGGCCCTTTATCCGACCACGCCGACCAAACCTCCTCGTAATCAAGCTTCAGCTTCAACAGCCCCCCGTTCTTCTTCCTCATCCGCCCCTCTTTCTCCTCATGTTCACAGAACACCCACCTCTCTCTGCCCTTCAACGCTCTCCTCGCCAAACCCTCCTCCTCCAAATCCACCGCCGACGATGACGCCGGCGACGGAACCTCGCCGAATGATGACGCGGACGACGCCGATGAGCCGAAGATGTCGCTGATCTTCGTCGTGGGCTCGGTTTCTTGGTGTAGAAGGACAGGCGAACTGTCAAAATCGTTATCGGCTTCTCGCCCGCCGCCTCCGCGGTTCAGTCGCGGGCTGAGCTTCTGGTGGTGGGCTTAGTTGGGCCTTTAGGCTCATGAACTTGGGCAGTTTTCGGGTTTTTGGCGATTTCTTCTTCTTCTTGGATCTTGATTTTGATCTCTTGGAGCTCATAGTTGAATCTTGTTTTTAACTTTTTTTTTTTTTTTTTTTTTGGGTTTGGGTTTAGAGATTGGTGGAAATGCGGCAGGATCACCTAGAAAAGGTTTTAAGGTAAGAGGGTGCACTTTTTGATGAGTTGGATTTTGTCGGGACACGTGGCGGGATGGGATTGGGTGAGAGCGTTGGATTTTGGTGTTATCTGGATTTCGTTTGCCATATCTCTTCTGTGTTGACTAGTAAGATTCGGAATTTTTTTCCCCTAGGGTTAGAAAGTGAAAAATTTCCAGACATAGAGCTAAGTGTAAATAATATTAAAACTAACGGTTAATTGCGAATAGATTTCCCTGTAGTATCACTAAATTGTGAATATACCTCTATAGATTTATCTGTGTAGATAGACTTCATGCGGTATTAGCTCAAGTGCAAATACAAATTTTTTTTGACTTTTTTTAAAAGTCAAAATAATTGCTAATTAGGAGTTTATCTTCACTAACAGAACTATATAGGGGGTCTATTCGCAACAAATAGGGGGAGGGTCTATGCACAATTGGGTCACATTAAAGCGGGTTTATTTTCAATTAACCCTAAAAATTAAAATATTATGATATATATTATTATAAAACTATAGTTAAAGCGTATGATGTAATGTATATTAGAGTATTAAATACCTCATATCTCTTGCATAGTTTATTTCCTAACAGTTCTTTTTCTTTAAAAGTATACTTAATTAGAATTTAGACCTACTTAGAAAACCACCTACATGATTCTTGAATGACATAACATCCTTCTTGGTTTTTATACCGACAGTACTTTATTTCATCACTTTCAAAAATTCAACTTCTACTCAAATAATAGTCTATTTTTTACATAATTATCGAATTTCAACATAATAATCTTATGTATGCCTACACCTTCTATTCAAATAATAATCTATTTTTTTATATAATTATCAAATTTCAATATAATAATCTTATACATGATTGCAGGGGAATACAAATAGCTGTGATATTCCATGTCAACGTCAATTTGTAGAAAATGAAATGAAAGGGCCAGAGGGATTTTTTGCAAATCATACAAAAATAACCATAAGTATATAGCTAACATTACTATAATACAATTGAAAATTACTCATATGAAAATGCGACGTGGAGTGAGGGTGTCCACTATCTAATCCGCAATTGTGAAGAGTCAGGGAGCTCACGGGTTCTGATAAGGGAAAAATAGAGTGTCGTGATCTCATTTGTCTTTTTAAATTTTGTGGGGCCCCCTCGTAAAATGCTTATCTTCGGTTTTCATTAAATGGTAAAACTTTTTGAGAGCACGTGTGTTGCATGTTCACGATGAAACATCTTTCTAAGTCACGTAGATCTGACTATGCATTGGCTTTTTTACCTATGTTTTGCGAGACTTGTATATTTAGGGCATCTCCAACAGCTTCTCTAAAAAAATTTTCAAAATGGGAAAACAAAAGTCATATTCTCCAAATTATTTTTACACCAACTCCAACAGCTTCCTCATTTTGAAGAATCCATTTTTTTTTATTCAAAAATTTAAAGAATGCTGCAGATTTGAAGAAGCTTCCTCATTTTTTCTTAAGACTCCCTATTTTGGGGAATGAGATGGAGAATCTG
Organism: Asparagus officinalis; assembly: GCF_001876935.1. Taxonomy (NCBI): domain Eukaryota; kingdom Viridiplantae; phylum Streptophyta; class Magnoliopsida; order Asparagales; family Asparagaceae; genus Asparagus; species Asparagus officinalis. The sequence continues at coordinate 14,867,791 of NC_033797.1, forward strand.
TTGAACCAAAAACCTAACTATATTCTTCAAAAATAGAAAATAGGGAAGCTGTTGGAGATGCTCAAAAAGGGTCCAAACGTTTTGCTTAGTTGATTAAAAAAATTGGGAATAAATTGTAGAAAGAAAGTTCTAACGTGCAAAATTAAACTCAAAAGGTGGTCTATTTCACAGAATAAAACAGTGATCACAAGCCTAGTATTGCATGTACAGAAGCTAGCTAGCTTCTTCTTATAGGAGCATGGAAATCCTAATAGGTAGGCCTAGGCCACGCAGGTAACTTATCTTCGTATATGGGTAGAGATCCTCTGTATCCCTACTTGTAAAGAAACTCTATAAATTACTACTTAAATCTCTTCATTCAATGAACCCCATATTAGTACCTAGTACTTCTAGGCTATCGTTTTAAAAGAATAAATTGCATGACTTTCACTTTACAAGAATAAATTATAGATAACACTCATCTTCTTCGTCAATTGCGGAGTTTAAGTTCCAATAAATTGCTGTCAAAAAATGAACTTATTAGCATGTATATAAATTTGAAAATAAATTGAATAGAAAACAGGCCTGATACGGGTAGCAGTCGCGCAAAGCACTGTCCTAGAAGATTGAGGACCCGTCTATCGCTCTGACGCCCCTAGCGGTAAAAGCCCCCGGAAACGGCCGGCCTCTGTACTCGGGCGAGAGTAGTATAGAGCTTCTTCTCAGGTGAAGACGCTTGCCCAAAATAAATAACAAAGATTAAAATTTTGGAGAGGGATTAGACTGAAGAGAGAACTTCGGTTCTTGAGGAGACAGATGAGAGAACTTTTTTTTCCGTTACCGTAATTTCTGAACTGGTTTAGAGGAGGTACTTATAGGGCTTTAACTTCCCGTTTGTAAATCCATGTTTGCTAAAACTACGCGTTGCTATTGCCGAGTCAAAAGAAACATGTAAAAATAAAAATTAAAAAAAAAATCAAAACCGAAAAATGGCAACGCAGGCGTGCATTATCCAAAGCCCAAACAAGTTGAATGCCCAAAACACTCCCCTCTGGGGGACCCTCAAGGGTTAAAGAGAAGAGAATCAATTTAAACACCTACTCATTCATTACACTAGACAATATGAGACTATTGTTTGAAGGCAAATTGTCTTTTCTCCCAACAAAGCCAACATAAATTAGTTGAGGGTTGTTAATTAAGTATGACATAAGGTATAGATTAGGAAAGTTACTTGCAATTTACCCAAATAGAAAACAAGCCAATTTAAAAAGAGAAGGGGTTTCCTGCATCCCATCACGGTGAGGTTAATAAGTCAAACTAGGGCTGTCCATCCGGCCCGGCCCGGCCCGGCCCGGCCCGGAAAACCGGGCCCGGGCCGGGCAAAACCCAAGCCCGGACCCGCATAAATTTTATTAATAACTTGAAATGAAATGACATAAATTACAAGTACAAAAAATGATAAAAATAACTTCTTTATTAATAATCGGTAAATCCTTTACAAGTATAAATTTATTTCGAAATTCGTCGCATCACAATAGATGAGTACATCCCAACTAGGTTGGCACCTACTCACCCATATCACTATCATTTGCAACTTTTTTCGAAATAATTTAATTCAAATTTAAAGCTAAGAAATAAAAATTACAATTTTATGAATATTATCTAATCATTATATCTATCTGCTAGTCCCAACTCTTCAAATTTATCTTCAATCATAGCAATCCGTTCGATGCCTTGTGTTCGCTTCTCGTATCTCCACCAATCCTGTAAGCACATCACCGCTTGTACAGTATACGGATCTAAGCATGTCCTGTGGTCGTCGATCAAACGTCCTGCTGTGCTGAAAGCGGATTCCGAGGCTACAGTCGAAACCTGCACTGATAGTAAGTCACGAACCATGGTGGAAAGTATAGGATATGAAACTGATCCATATACTTTCCACCATTGCAAAATATCTAAAGCATTTCCTTGACATTTAACTAAGGAAGCAGATAAATATTCGTCTATTTCAGAAACCTCTAATCCTGATGAAGTTCCAGATCCACCAGTTAGTTCAGCTACCATTGCATACCTATCAAAACTTACACTTTTACCTCGACCTGTGCTCGAAGCTGAAGGTGCCGAAGCTGAAGACTGTTGTGTAGCTACACCATATCTAGCTGCATACTCATCATATAAGGTTTGAAAATAATTTCTAATAGCTACATAATGAGTAGTAGCAGTAAGGGTGGATCCATCATCTAAGTCTATAATCTGTCCACCATATAATGATTGTAACAAACTTCGAAGGCCAATTTCCTTCAAGCATGGATCAATAAGAACACCAATACCAAAAATATGAGGAATAGGCCTAAAATACTTATTAAATTTACTCTCCATTTGAAAAATTATATTTCCAAAAGTATCATCCATACGATATTTTGCAAAAAATTTTTGAATATTTAAAATTTGTAAAGCAGCTAAAGTAATAGTTGGATAATAACAACCAGATAATAACATAGTAGCATCATAAAAAACTTGTAACATCTCATTTAATTTACATATAACTGTCCATTCATCTTCAGTTATTCCATAAGCACTACCAGAGCTAGAACTAGAAGCATAAAAATTTATAAAATCATTTATAATTTCTTTATATTCTATTGCTACAGATAACATTGCATAGGTGGAATTCCACCTATGGTCAACATCTTTTGGAATTAGTCTAGGCTTATAATTTTTTCTTTTACAACATTGTTTCCATCTTTTAATTCTCATTTCAGAAGCATTATGCATATTAGTAACTGTTCTAACTTTTTCTATCATGGGTTTAATTTCAGAAAATGCACTTTGAACAATTAAATTTAAAATATGACAGATACATCTAACATGAAAAAGCTCACCATGACATGGCAATGACAAAGTTATTTTCAGAAAATCAACAGCTACATTATTATTACTTGCATTATCTAGTGAAAGAGTAAATATTCTTTGATCAATTTCTAGTTTCATAAGTTCTTCAACAATTAAATTTGCAACATTAATACCAGTGTGTGACTCTTCAATTGCAATAAAAGAAACAACTCTTTTAAACATTTTCCAACTTTCATCAATCCAGTGTGCTGTTATACATAAATAACCAGTTTGCACTCTAGATGACCAAATATCAGAAGTTAAAGAAAATTTGCAGTTTAAATTTTTAAAATAAGAAATTATTTTTCCCTGTTCCTCAACATAATATTTTAAAATATCACGTTGACAGGTTTGACGAGAAAATTTTGTAAATGCAGGATAAAAACCATCTCTAAACATATCTTCAAATTCATCATCTTCTACTAATTTAAAAGGAAGGTTTTTAAGAACAATAAACCTGATTACGCATTTCCGGGCTCGGGCAGCGTCATAATTCCAACTGCCGAGGGTACCTGAAGAGGATGATTGGGAAAGCATAGACTGCCGGATATCACCTTGTAGATTTTGGCCTTTGTTGTGTTTTTCAATATGCCGTTTGAGATGGTTGGTGCCGCTCTTATGATGAGCTTTGAATATCTGGCCGCACAACGCACATTTCGCATTCTGAGAGATGATCCTACCGTGTTCATCCTTGGTGACGTCTATCTTCTCAAAAAAATTCCATACATCAGACCTCGGCCTTTTTGGAGCTCTTGGTGCCGTAGATTCGTCGCCACCAGATTCAGGATTAACACCGGTAGGATGAGGAGTTGTTGTAGGAGGACTCATCTCTGGATCGGTAGGAGTTGCATGTTGCTCTTCATAATCAGACCCAGAAGCCATTTGTTGGAAGTATTAGAAAATACAAAAGATTATAGGATAGTATATTAGTATGAGATAGTATAAGATTGTATAAGAGAGTAGTAGAGAGAGAAATAGATGAGTTTTGTTGTGAGAAAATGAATTGAAACCCCCCCTCTATTTATAGAAGCAACCCCCTAGGTAAATGACCAAAAAACCCTCGATTTTTAGCCGTTTTTTGACCGTTTTAAGGGGCAAAACGGTCACTTTTGTGACCGTTCGGCCCAGCCCGGACCGGGCAACGGTCACCTTTGTGACCGTTCGGCCCGGGCCGGGCCCGGACACCGGGCCGGGCCCGGGCTCCGGGCTTTTTGGACACCCCTACAGTCAAACATGTAGTAAATCGATACTCTATATCTAAGAAAACATGCCATCCGAAAGTCCCATTAATATATATATAGGATACTCGTTAAAAAAAGGCAGAAGAAAGAAAAAAGGGCGGACACCGGGCCGGGCCCGGGCTCCGGGCTTTTTGGACACCCCTACAGTCAAACATGTAGTAAATCGATACTCTATATCTAAGAAAACATGCCATCCGAAAGTCCCATTAATATATATATAGGATACTCGTTAAAAAAAGGCAGAAGAAAAAGAAAAAAGGTTATTGGTAGGACATATTATCATAATAGAAAAGAAAAGAAAAAAACTATCTAGAAACTCTTATGTTGCATCAAAAAAATTATCTATTCTTAATTATTATAAGAAAAAGAATATCTTGTTCTTACTAATCAGTAGAGTAGAATAGGCTTGAAAGTTCACTTTTTTCTTTCTGAGAAAATAATGGACTTGATAGTTAGCGTAATGATCCAAGGATTATTTTTCCTTTGGTACCACAATGTCTCTCAAAAATGGTAAGTCGGTCTATTCAATTGCAAATAAATAATGTGGCAATTAATATAAAGCAATTTTGTAGATTCACTTACCTACCTTCTATCTTTCCCCTTAGAGCATCTCCAACCCTACTCTCCAAATTCCACTATCCATATTGGAATATTCCTAGAATATTCCAATTTGGAGAGTGGAATTTAAAGATTTGCTCCAACCCACACTCTTTAAATATTTTCTTTTTGTTGTAATCTCGTTGTTGTATCTACATACATCACATATCAAAGGTAAGAATCGAACATGAAATGTAAAAGTAAATAAACAAGAAAAGAGATAGGGAGAAAGTGATCATCTCATTTTATTCATCTTCATTTCTCCTCAATACATTTTGTCTTCCATGGATTACATTATATAGATGTGGAAGAGAATACTAAAAGTCACAAGTAGGTGAAGAGACTTCTTCTGGTAATGTCCACATTCATTGTATTTATATTTACAACACTCCCCCTTGGACATTACTACATGATGTTAATGCCTCGTTAAAAACCTCGCTAGAAAAACCCAGTGGGATAAAAACTAGTCGAGGAAAAGAGTACACGACATTAGTAGATTCTTGTTACATTAGTTGCCTCATTAAAAACCTTTAGCTAAGAAAACCCCGTGGGACAAAATTTAGCAAAGGGAAAAAGAGTATAACTATAGATCTTCGGGATCCAAACTTGTGTTGCATTAGTTGCCTCATTAAAAACCTTTAGCTAAGAAAACCCTGTGGGACAAAACTTAGCAAAAGGAAAAAAGAGTACAACTATAGTCCTTCAAGGTACAATCTTCGGGATTACGTTGAAAATTCGCTCCCCTTGATGATGACAATCTTCTGAGTCTATGCTAAGAAAAACCCAGTGGGACAAAACTTAGCGAAAAAGGGGCAAATTATGATAATAGACCTTCAGGGCCCAATCTTCAGGATTGTTCTTTAAGAATTTGCTCCCCCTGAAGAAGATAGTCTTTCAAGTCTGTGCATATTATGAACATATTTCTCATAAGTTGATGTAGGCAGAGACTTAGTGAACAAATCTGCAAGATTGTCACTTGAGCGAACTTTTTCGATGGTGATTTCGCCCTTCTTTTGGAACTCATGTGGATAAAAGAATTTTGACGCAATATGTTTTCTCATGGTTCCATTTACATATCCATTGCTCATTTGTACAACACAAGCTGCATTGTCCTCATAAAGGACATTGGGGGGAATATCATCTTTCGCTAGACCACACGAGCCACAAATATGTCGTATCAACGATCTTAATCATACACATTCTCGTGAGGTCTCATATAAAACGATAATCTCTGAGTGGTTAGAAGAAGTAGTCACCATAGTCTGCTTAACAGACCTCTAAGAAACGACAGTACCACCACAGAGAAAAAACATAACCAGTATGGGATCTGACGTTATGAGGATCAGACATGTAGCCAGTCCTAATAGCCCACCAATGTCATATCTTGGTTTCTTTTATAGAATAGTCCAAGATCTTTTGTACCTTGAAGATAGCGAAAGAAATGTTTAACGACATTCCATTGCCTCATTGTAGGATAAGCACTATACCTTGCTAGCAAGTTCACCGCAAATGCAATATCAGGCCTGGTGCAATTTGCGAGATAAAGAAGTGCTCCAATGGTGCTCAGATAGGGAACTTCTGGCCCTAACATTTCTTCATTATCTTTTTTGGGTCTAAATGGGTCTTTATCCACTTCGAGGGACCGAGCGACCATTGGTGTGCTAAGTGGATGAGATTTATCCATATAAAATCTTTCCAAAACCTTTTTCACATAGGTTGACTGGTGTAGAAAAATTCCTTCTGGGAAAATGCTCGATCTGCATGCCGAGACAAAACTTGGTTTTTCCCAAGTCTTTCATTTCAAACTCCGTCTTTAGGCATGAGCTAGCTTCTATAAGCTCCTTGTGCGTTCCAATAACATTTATATCATCAATATAGATTGATATAATACAAAACCATTTTCGAATTTCTTTATAAACACATGTTTGGTTCAAAAGTCGCTGCTGTGGAATTCATTATAACTTTGTTCGATTACAATAAATTCGAAAGAATAATCTTTTTATAAGACTTTTTCTACACAACAAAAACAAAAATTACAACTCTTGAGAAACAAACACGAAAATCGTCTATCAATTCTCGTTTTCGTGGGACTTTGCCTGTGCCGGGAACGCTTTGGTTCGTGGACCGCCGATTCACAGATCGTGAAGAGGGGGCTTATGATTCTAACTTCGTTATCGAAGTAGAAATTGAAACGATATCTTATCGAAGTAAGATAGTCGTTCTTCTTAAAATCAAGTCGAAGCTTAATTTCAAGGCGTTGCAAGAAAAGAACTCAAATCTCTGCTCTCTCTGCTCTGGAATGCTCTAACAAATGCTCGATCCTCGTCAGAAGTGACCCTAGGGGGGTATTTATAGCCTCAAGGGTCAGTAACTGCAAAAACTTAACAATCGAAGAAGTCAGTACGGCGAGACAGTGTTTACTGTCTCGCTGGGCGAGACAGCGTTTGCTGTCTCGACCCGCGAGACAGTAAATTTGCTGTCTCGCTCAGCGAGACAGTAAATGCTGTCTCGGAAAATGGCAGTTTCTCGCTGTAACTGTTCTCTCACGTTTCAAACTCCGTTATTTTGGCAGTTATCCACGTGATTTTCGCCCATGATGTTTCCCACGTCCCTTGGCAGTTAATGGACACGTGTAGGGCAGTTACAAATGTAGTTTTGACTATTTCAACACTGTCTCGCTGGCGAGACAGCAAAGACTGTCTCGCTGGCGAGACAGTTCATACTTGTTTTGATTTTTCCAAAACAGTATGAAATCCTTTCTTGTGAATTTTTGAGTGATCTTCTCTATGCTTGGGATATCTATTAGCATTTTTTGACGCCTACAACACACAAGGACAAACATCATTATGTGCATATCTCCTCTTCGGGAGGAACTCACTCAGTCGGTTATACCACATTCTACCCGACTGTTTCAAGTCGTATAACGACCTTTATAATTTAATGCTATACATGTTGCGATTCTCGTTTTCTCTTAATTCAGGAATTTTAAGTCTATCAGAGACTTTCATATAAAAGACTTATATAAAAATATGATCATGACGTACATATACTGCATATATAAATTCATAGTTTCTGCCATATTAACTTGCGGAACGTATTACAATCACTAATAGGAGAATATTTTACATCTAAATCGATGTCGGGTCTCTGCGTGAACCCATTGAGCTATGAATCTCGCTTTACATCTCACCACCTTACAATTGTCATTTATTTTTCTTACGAAGACCCATTATATCCTGCAGGGATATATGAACTACAGGTTCAAAAAATACTTTAGCGAGTTCAGCTCAGCCTCAATTGCCACTTTCCATCTCACCTAGTACGAATGCTTCAAGCACTCTATTACCGACTTAGGTTCTGGATCCAGATTATTTTCGGAGATAGTAAGAGCAACTGTAGAGGCAACTATGTTGTCGACAACTTTTATATTTCTATTATATATTTCTCCTTTTTTACAAATTCGTGGCCACTTCAAAGCTTATTTTATGTCAACCAAATCCTTGTCATTTCCCTTAACAATTGGATTTGGCCGTTCCGCATCTCCAGTATTGTGATTATCAAGTGCACGTGCAATTTACTGGAGATTCCAACTTCAGGATGAACCTCTTCTGGAGGTTATGGGAGTGACTGTCTTTCTATATATATAATTTAGTTTGCCGCAGACTTTTATCTTTTACACTAACATGTTTTATATGCTTCTGGCACAATATGCTTCTGGCATACCAAATCATCAATGATATATTCAACATGAATATGGGGCTTAGTCACTCTTTTCTTAGCAGATTATCATGTGAACTTCTGGTTCAGTTTGACTAGTACGTGGATATAAATATTGAAGATCTTTTTCACCAATGGAATTTCTTGATATTATTTTGTATTTTGGGCACTAATCTTCCCCTAATGTCAAGAATTGATCTTCAATAGAAATGCAGTCAGCATACCAAATTATAAATTGATCCCCTAACATGAGCCATAGGTACTAAATTATTGACGGAGTTTCATAAATAATATATGTACCTTCACCGAAGTCCCGTAGAGGTATGCTATGGTGGTGATATATAAACATGGACTGCAAATAAAGAATACGCATATGGGAAATGTTTCGCTTCTACACCACGTATTAGATAAAAGGAGGAAAATTGTGATATGCAGTTGGTCGGATTTGGTTTGAATGCCCCATTTAATTTAAAAAAATCCGACGAATCATATTTTGCCCAAGATGACCCAATCGCTCATGCCAGAGTTTAAAAGAATTTGGGTCCCTAAATCTCAAACTTATCGCAACATGTTGTATTTTAGGTCAGACAAATTCTAAAATATACACATATGAATAAAAACCACATAGGTTCACAAGATTTTAAAGCAAAATCAAGATAAATTAAAATTGTCTGACAAATGTATATAATCCAAATATAGAAAACCAAATAGTGTACCTTGACTACCTCAATAAGATCCACTACTTCCCCCTCGTCCAAGCTTATGAATATTAATGTGCTTCAGGCACTATGACTGAACTTGCATTATGGTTTCTCACAACAGCTGGTTGTATTTTTAACAACTACTAATGCAATGATTAGTTCATAATGCTTAATATACTTTTTAGTTGTACTATTGTAAGAGTACAATGTTACTTGTTGAATTGTATTCAGTCGAGAATTTAAAATCCAAAAAAATGGCTACAGGATAAGATCTCCTACTATGTTCATAGCCTTCCCCTTGTCCACGCGTATAAGTAATTTTCTGAATTATAGCATGTGCTACAAACACATCTCGTAAGCCAACTAGTCTGACATTGTGATTTCTAATCATCAATTGGTTGTGCTTCTCTGCGACTACTAATGTAGATATCAATTCAGAATGCTAAGTGTAATTCCTGATCATGTACTGCTGCTGGAGTACAACATTATTTGCGTGGAATAGGAAAAAGAACTTTTTGATCAAATTATTGGCTTCCATAGATCAAAGCGACCCTTCAGGGATTGCCTAGAAAAGTGAATACTTTTTTACTGAAGAATTTAATTTTTCACGTCTTTAGAAAATTTAAAGTGTTTGTCTTCTAGGCAAAGATACTTAAAGAATCAAGAGATATAATCATGCAAAAATCACAAGGGTGTCAGTAAAAATGAACATTCTAGGTCAAAAAATAAGTAATAATTATTATCATATATCACAGTGCACTAATCATGGGGATAAAAGATTAGTGCATGAGAAATTAGAAATATTCATATAATCACCAAAATTATCAGGTTCCTTTTCCTAAAGATCTTCATAAAGGTTATCTTTCAAATGTTTGCTTCTGGCAAGATTCAAAACACCACAAAGACAATTTTGGATAGAAAACTAATATTGCATAATTTCAGCGGAGAAGGAGAATCAGTGCAATTAGCAAATAAAAAATGGACCACTTATAGACGCCAACATGAGCTTTAAAAACTTACAACTTAATCTCATGTTTTCATGAGGCTTAGATTTTACTTCAAGCAAGCAAATAGAATATTTAAAGCAAAAGCATCAAATTAATATATTATGACAATTTTTTATGATTGATGCTCTATCTATTCTACGTTTTTAGCCATGTATATGTAGCATATGTTACAAAGTTCAAAGAAAAACCATTTGGATCATCCCAATAAGGGGTTCGGCCATTAACAGAAATGAAGTTCCAACCAGGTGTACATATGTAGGAGCAAATTGCATTATAATATAACATAAACCACAAAATTAATTTATATGAACTTTTGTTCATTAGATGAGATAATACATTAGAAAAAGCTCTAACAAAGCCAACTAAAGATCAGATAATAGATAGTAGAATAAACTACTCATAAAACCCTTTGGTCCTAAGAAAGAATAGAAATTAGTCTATCCTCAATAATTTATTATTTTAATGTTTAACAGTGATTGGGAAATATCAAATATAGAAGATTATGTTCCATGAAGTAGAAGACTTCTGCTAGGGATTGGAAATATTGTTATTTATATTTCCAGTGGTGTAATACAAATGCGAGCAAAACAACTAGAAAAGGATATTTTTAATCATAATGTTCTTAGATATGATGTATAAAATATAGTGATCATGATGAAGCCAACCTTCTATTTGTAGGGCTGCTAAAAAAAATTGTCTGTTTATGAATGACTACTCCTAGATATACTATAAAAAAATGGTCACTTTTCTGATGATACAATTTGAAGATAAGTACCTGCTTGAAGTTGGGTTCAGGATACATAATCAGGTTAGCCTTGCTAAACTCCGAACCCAATCACTGTGCTTTTTTTTTATCTCGTAAGATGTGTACACCGAAATATCTTTTACCACTAACGGACGATTACGTACCGGCTAGCTAGAACTTTCGTGCTGATAACATGTTGTAATCTTGTTGTTGTATCTACATACATCACATATCAAAGGTAAGAATCGAACATGAAATGTAAAAGTAAATAAACAAGAAAAGAGATAGGGAGAAAGTGATCATCTCATTTTATTCATCTTCATTTCTCCTCAATACATTTTGTCTTCCATGGATTACATTATATAGATGTGGAAGAGAATACTAAAAGTCACAAGTAGGTGAAGAGACTTCTTCTAGTAATGTCCACATTCATTGTATTTATATTTACAACACTTTTTTTTATCAAAAAAAGTCATATAAATTAATAAGGTTGCATATAGTTTACATTAATAACTTTATTTTTAATAATTTATTTGGAAAAAATAATAACATTAGAAAGGTGTCGACGAGAGCTTTAAAATAAACCCAATATTAATAATGCAATACAACATATTAAAAAAATAAAATCTGAAATAACAGTGACAAAACATACATCAATAAAATAATGAAGCAAACATAAACCTCTAATACAACATACCATAGGTCGCAAACATAAACCTCAAACATAAAATATGATAACAGATAATTAAAATTCTGACGAGTCATTATCGTTATAACTATTGGTTCCATCCCGATCTCTCGATGAAACCCCATATTCATTTCTTCCTACAGAACCCGCTTCTCCTGTAAACTGAGAAAATTCTCCTTGATCTCCAGAGGGAAATCCATATTCGTTTTCTCCTCCTACAGCTCCTCCAAGAAGCTCAGAAAACCCTCTTGGCCCTCTGGAGGAAAATCAATAGTCGAATGATAGAGCTCTATATTCCTTTCTATTAATATTTTTTGTTGATAGTAAGCACGTTCACTGTGATCGACGATCTTACTTAGATCAATCAACATAATTTGTCTATCCTCGCTTTCACACTGAAGAGCTAATTGTTGGTCACGTTGTTCTACTTCTCTAGTTCAGAATTCTAATTTTTTTTAAGTTTCATTATCATCAATCGCTCCATTTTTTTCCCTGCTCATTTAAAGTTTAGCATAGTTTTTTGGATTACCAGGATCAAACAATGATATTAACCTACTATAATCTTCAAATTTGTTTGACCAACTAGCACAATGTATTTCCTCTCCTGCTAATTATAGTATTTTAGGAAAGAATCATGATACAGGTTATTACTTTTTTTCTGGTCAATGAAGAATATATTTTCATTTACCAAATCTGAAAGTTTTTTGTACATCAAGATTCTCAATACTGAGAAATCAAAAAGAAGAAAACACAACAACACTTGCTATATTTATCATAATGAGAGCCATCCACCCTCTATTCTCCACCAAAGTGTTGTTGTTAAGAACTATAGTAAAAATGTCAAACTTGATGTCTCTCACCAACTGATCAACACCTCTACTTTTCTTTCGGAATATCATCATGTTTCATTCAATCCACACTTTGTATATAGTTGCATTCAGAGCCATTCTTTTAACCTACTGTTTGAATCCTTTACCCTTCAAGCTTTTGTTGTACCATTCCAATAGCATTTCCCAGTTACAGGTTTTCCATTTAAATTTCAACCAGTCCATGATCTTATTCCAAACTACCTTCGAGTATATACATCAAAGAACAGGTGATTCCTTGACTCCAATCCAGCACCATCACATAAGCAACACTGATTGTTTTGAATAATCCCTCTCCTTAGTAATTTGTCCAGCATAAGCAATGTACTTTGAACAGCCAACCAACAAATGAAGGAGTGTTTGGGGAAATTCAATGGCTCCCATACAGTTTTGTACCAAGGAACTGGCACCATTTGATAAGCAGGGGACAAGACAGCATATAGAGCTGAGATCTTGATCTTTGTATTTTTATAACAATCACCAATGAGCTTCTTCAAATTATCCATTCCTCCACATTGTATCGAATCTTTATCCCTTATCTTGATCATTTGTTTCCAGGTCCAGGAATCTCCAGACTTTGTTTCAACTTGATCCATAGTAACTCCTTATTTATATGAATAAACCATATATTCTTTAATGCAGCAGCAACACTCCAATTTGAAGCTGAGAAAATACCAAGCCCTCCATATCTTTTCCCTGTGCATATTTTTTTCCCATGAGACTAGTGGAATTCTGGAATCTCCCCATAAAAAATTCCCGCACATATCATCAATCCTCTGGAGCACACTGGTTGGTAAGATGTAGCTTGATGTCTAAAAAGTTTGAACACCAAGAATTACACTCTTAATAACTTGAAGTTTACCAGCATATGATAGTTTTTTGAATTTCATCCATTTTTAAAATTGACTAGCAATTTTGTTGAGTAGAGGATTGCAATCCACAAAAGATAGCCTTTTACTTATTAGAGGCATACCCAAGTATCTGATGGGGAATGTACCTTCAGTAAAGCCAAGTTGAGAATTAATTGAAGCTTTAACAGAATCTTGGACACCACCATAAAAAATACAGCATTTACAGGTTATTACTTAGCCGATGGGAAATACCCCAAATGGTCTACTCTTATACAAACAATATCCCAACCACAAGGGCCTAAGAGACAACTCTTTGCTGCTATGCAAGAAGGATATCGAAAAGATGTAGAGCGGACTTTTTGTGTTTTCCAGTCACGCTTTGCCATTATCAATGGACCATCATGTTCTTGGGACAAGCGGAGACTACACGACATAATGACGGCTTGTATTATACTACATAACATGACTGTGAAGGATGAACGCGATGCGGAACCAGAGATTATTGTTCACGACAAATCTTCAAGACCTGAAGAGATGGAGATTGATGATGCCAAACGATTCCGACGATCCCTTAATCGACATAGGAAGATTCAAGATAGGGAAGCTCATTTTATGCTTCGGATCACGCTAATTGAACATTTATGGCAGATGCACGACAACGAAGGAATATAATTTAAATATTGTAATATATGCTTGTATTTTCTTATGAGGCAAGTTAAATAGATCATCATATTTAAATTTTCATGTATGATACTTATTTATTTAATTTAAAAATAATAATTTTATAATAATACTAAAATAATTAATCTTAGCTTCATTTTAAAGATCCCAACGAGACCTTTCCAAATATATAATTATTTCAAAAATTAGATTAATAATTTTTAATTGTATTATTTGAAATTAAACATTTAATTTAAATTACTAAGAATGATGACGAAGTGGTAATTTTCAAGAAATTAAATACTTAAAAATGGTAAATTTGTAAATAATGAAAGTTTAAACAGTGATTTGTAGAGTCTCTCCAAATTCTACCTTCACTCTCCAAATTTGGAGAGTGAATCCTCTCCAATCACTCTCCAAATTTGGAGATCTCCAAATTTGGCGATGGTTCACTCTCCAAATTTGAGGGTAACAAAAACTTGATTTTTTTCTCCCCTCCTTTACACTAGTAGAAAAACGAGCAACCTAGACGGAATTTTCCGTCTAGGTTGCTCCATTTCCCGTCTAGGTTGATCCACCTAGACGAAAATCCGTTTAGGTTGCTCAGTCTATTCTGATTCCATCTAGTTTGGGTCAAACTAGACGGAATTATGTCTAGATTTATCAAACTAGACATAAAACAACCTAGACGGAATATAAAAAACCGTCTAGGTTGCAACCTAGACGGAATTCTGTCTAGGTTGGCAACATAGACGGAAATTCCGTCTAGGTTGCCACTGTTGCTACAGTAGCAACCTAGACGGAATTTCCGTCTAGGTTGGTTCTGTTACGGTAGTTTGTTTTTTGGCGGAATCTATGTTGCACGCTATATAATATCCAACACCAAATATATTCATATCCAACACCAAATATATTCATATCCAACACAATCTAATTATATTTCAATATCAAATACAATTATATTCAAATAATACATTCACCAAAATACTAGAGCGAAACATAAATTATTTACATAGACAATAACTAATTTTCACACGTCAAGAATTTATACAATGAAAGAGTTCACGAAAGCCACGAGAAAGGTAAATTTACAGATGTGAAGAGAAGTAGAAACAAAGCAGTCTTATTCTCGGGTGATGAGTAGCAGCATGGTTCATCCAGGCACCAAAAAATTGTGGAGCAGTTGGATTTGTCTTGATACCTAAAAAGTTTTATTCCCCGTCAATTACAGTTTTTTTAAAAAAACCATTGTTTTTAACTAGGAAAAAAGTCACAAAGAAGGCCATTCTTGAATGCACATACTTATCATGGTTACGGCAGCTGTTATCACCATGGCAGACACCTCTAAAACAAGGAACATGAAGAAATCCCATTTATTCCGCTGCGGTTACAGATGAGTATTAATCAGATACAACAGAATGGACATGATTACAAGAAGAATGCAAGTAGTATTTACGTCCAGAACTGCAGAGCAATGGAATCAGGGAAAACATAAGATTCGAGTTAAAAGAACAATGCACCTTTCCGATACAATTTGATACCCATGGGCAATGATGATAATGTTGTGCGCAGCGGAAATTTCGGCAGCACCTCCGGTGCGCAAGGTGCACAACAAGAGATTAGATCACAACGAAATTCTTGTTTCTCAAAGGAAACAAGAACCGAAAGCCAGATATCTCATCAAAGTGAGATATCAGCTCTTCCTCTCGGTCGAGGGATCCTACAAGCTATTACAAATCACGACAAGAACACAAATTTTACGTGGTTCGGCAAACTGCCTACGTCCACGGGGCAAGGAGGGGGAGATCTACTATTAGAGGGAGAGATACAACTAGGGTTTACAATCACTCAATCTAAACCCCCACACAAACTCTCAGATCCCTCACACAAAATCTCTCTCAAAAGGACACAAAAGGACTGCACTTTTCTCTCTACAACCGCACAAAAGACTTGAACACAGCCGGCCGCAAAACTTCACAAAATCCAGTCCTCTGTGTCCACCTTTTTCTCTGCAGCCACAAAGCAAATCTCCACCTTTGCTTCTGTTCCGCAGCCGCCAAAAGAAAACCAAACAAATCAACCTCCTTTGCACACATCCCAAAAAGAAAACCTAAGGAATATATATAGCACAACGGACAATCGGGTGGGCCGTGAAATTGTCCATGTGAACTTCTGTGTTCACACTATGGTGAACTTTGCTGCTCTGCGTGATTGTGATGTTAGTGGGCCCTCCCACGTTCACAATTCTCCACCTCGGTGAAGTTTTTTCAAAACTGAGCCGACACCAACCAAATCAAATGTCTCACTTGTTGCGTCCAGGACGTCGTGGAAACCCTTCACGACAACGAACTCAATCCACAACAAGTCGAGACCCAAACGGGAGTGCGCACTATGACGCCCTTGGGTTCACGCAAGGCTGCAGTCCAAGGTGAAACCAAGAATGTCAAACCTGCCATGCACCACACCGTACAATAACATGTTTTACCATCACAATTCTATCACTCTAGTAGAGTCAATAATAGGTGTATGTACAAAAACAAGTAAAAGATACTACAAGAGATAACTGATGAAATGATAGAGATCAAAATAATATTTCATCATCCAACATATAGGAATACAAAGTCAATGTTTGAAATGAATAAACTGGAGTTCTTAACAAATCTCAAATACAACAAGTCTGAGTAAAGGAAATAAGGCACACAGCCTTTACACATCTAGAATAAAGCCCTCAAATGTCTAAACACAGTTTACAGTGGAGCTCCAAAATACAACATATCTAAAAATAGTCAGCTGAACACTAAAGTGTGTCGCCATCAACCTGCGACTCTCCGGGCTCCTAGCTCGTTACCTGAAAGGGGGAGGGACAACGAGCGTCAAAGCGCTAGCGAGCAACATCACAACCAACCCCAAGGGAAAGGGCTCGTTGTATACAGAAAGTACAGTTATTACATAATAGTTAAAATCATTACTCCTAGCAAATAATGGGTTTTAGTATTTAGGAAATTACAACACGAGCATAGGTACGTCGAGCGAAATAATCCAAACAAGGAAACCCTCATATATATACCTTGTATCTCAAATTGTAAATCCCTAAATACAAAACCCAAAGTCTAATACATGAATAATAAACTAAAAGAAACAACCCATCTCAATACTAAATCAAAAGTCACGCCGAAACCATATAAGTGTCAAAGGTCAATATCACATAAGTGTCGTATCCTGTCTAGGTAGCTATCATGTCCAAATCTCATGTAATCGTGTCATATCCTGATTCAGATAAGTGTCATACTCATAGCTTAACAAATGTCCAAGACGTGGTCAAATATGTAAATGTCCAACATGATGACTGAAATGTGAATGCATGTCCAACACATGGACTGAATAAAATACGTGTCCAACACATGGACCGAAATGATGAGTATCCAACACATGGATCAATAGTAATGTATGCCCAACACATGGACTATAAGTAAAGAGGTGCAATTGTCAAAGGTATATGTGGAAAGATATACATATCCCATACTCGCACGTGTCTCGATGTGCGGGTCTAAACTTGTGTCAAAAGTGTCAACTCACATGAATAGACAAGTCACTATCATTGCAATGTAGTGTCCGATAATCGAGGCGACCCCTCGGACGTATAAAATACACAACCAAAATAAATACATGCACAAACAGTGCGGCGGTCGACCGCAGAAACCACTCCGGTCGACCGCGCATAGGGCAGAGACGTTCTGCTCGACAGAACGCCCAGCGGTCGACCGCCGCGTCACACGCGGTCGACCGCGAAATGAACAGAAGCTTTTTCCAGATTTCTGTTCTGCTTTGAAAATCGATCCAAACAATACACTCATGCTTCCAAACAATATATTACACATTCTAATACATATGAATCATCGTATAATAACATCTAGCATGAAAACAAAAAAATCATCTCTAGGATTTGTGAACTTCTATACACATGATTTAAAAGTTATAAAACAGTAAACTTGCATCAAAACTCAGATCCTCATAAAAACGTTTCAGATCAAGATCTCATTAATTAAACATCATTAGTGAACTTTTTAACACTAAAATATATGATTTTTGCACCTTATGCCATAAGATCTACTTTATCTACACAAAATACAATTTGGGCTCAATAAAAACCGGATTAAAAACTCAAATCTAAGCATAAAACTTAAAGGGGTGAAGTTGGGCGAGATGTTACTCGCCTCTGATGAGAACCAAGCCCTAGATTTGTAGGAGAATGATTCCTCTCGCTGAATCCACCAAGAATCTCGCGAAATTCCACCGAAAATCCTTCGAAACGCCCAAAAATGCCACAAACCGAGCTAGGGTTTTGAGAGGAGAGAGAGAAGGGGGCTGGGGCTATTAGGGTTCAATAGAGGGTTCTGAGAGCTTCAAAACGAGTATATATACTTAGGGTAGCAATCGGGTTTGGTATAAACAAAACCCGCCCGAAACAGAACTGGCAGAACCAGGTTCGCTGCGCGGTCGACCGCAGCGACCACGGCGGTCGACTGCGCAGGTTCCTGGGTCATTCTCAGACTGGGGTTCGGTGAAAAAGCTATAACTTTCTCATATGATCTCGGAATGAGGTGATCTAAGATTCGTTAGAAAGCTCTTGAAGAGACCTACAACTTTGATCTTATACACTTTTCCAGATTCTAAATAAATCAGTGTGAAAAATATAAAAACTCTCAACTGGTCAAAATTCTCAGATTCTCACTATTTGCCTTTGTGCATGTTTTGTGTATTTACACTCGTATATTCACAAATATGCATTGAATTGATCTCAAATCAATTCTTATCATACTCAAACATAAAAATACATTATTTTCATCATATAACATATTTATAATTATTTATCACACTATATTCAAATTTTCGGGGTTTTACACGCACACTCACCCAAAACAACAGTGTCTACTCACCAAATCGAACTGAGCCTACACCGGCTACACCAAATGCCTCACTTGCTGAGACCCAAATGGGAGTGCGAACACTCACCCTAAATGTTGATGTCGCTCACCAAATCGGTCTCACCCCCATCAAAATCAACTAATCTAAACCGGCTGCATCTGAAAGACTGCCTACGTATCCTCTTGCCCAAGGAATCAAGCCGAACGTAGTTTAACCAAATGGCCTCCAAATGCCCTCAAATAAATAGAAAAGTCTGCAACTCTTCTTCAATATCACCATATGATCTGCAACTGATAGCACTCCCAATGGCCCTAAATTGAGACAAATCAAACACCTCCATCTGAGGTGAACAAATGGCCATATCCAGACTACATCTATTAGCTGCACTCGAATCCAACTCATCATCTGCATCCAAATCCAAATGATCCCTAATCTGTGTCACCTCAGCTGGAATCTCAAATGATACAGTATGATCTGAAGTCTCCACCCAACGTGGAGTAGCATCACTCTCCACCCGCTGCGATGTCCCAAAGATCTAATCACCACTCTCCACCTGCCGAGAGTTAAACATGACATACCTGCTCAGAACAAAATCAGAGGCCAATACCTAATAATCAAACACGCCTCTGAATCCCAAATGTGCTATCAGATCAAATCTCACATCCACGATGTGACCAAGTGCTGGGTAGCCAAACATCCGACGCAACCCAAAATCTGAAGCAGCTCCACCAGATCCAAAATCTCTACATGCAGCAGTCGGCAACCTATATATAAGATGGCCCAAACATGTCGTAGCCCGCACACCAATGCCATTGCTCGATATCAAACGCCGATCCTCCTCCAGAAAGGAACAGCTCCCCAAATCTGCCATCTCATCTCGTCGCCTTAAAGTTTCCACACCAATGAAGTGTCTCCAATTGCCATGAGCTCGACACAAATGCATAAATAGGTCCCTCTTATACCTCCCTCTAATATCAGACTGAAGTACCTTCACCTTTCTGCCAATACACTTCCTCCATCTGTTGCGGGCTTCTAGGACTTCACACCAACGGGACTTGGTTGCAACCCACCAATGCCTAGAGCAATCCCCAACTACGGAAACTACATACCTATTACCTCCCAATGATGCTCCTTTGGAAGGCCCCGAATGCCTGAATGAACAACCCTCAGCAGACCCCTCGAATGATGGATAGAAGTGCCAAACTCCACCTCGGTCTTCTTGCTCATACCAATGGGTTCACAGAACTTCAAACTGCAGGTCAAAGCACTCCTTAATAACCTATGTATGGTATTACCAATCAAATAACCCAGCATCAAACAACGCCACAGTCTAGCCGAATCAGATGAAGTTGTCATCTCCCTATCAATCGCCGTGCTTCCAAGCAAATAATACAAATTGCTTCTTCTGACGCCCTTCATCACAATCATGGACCCCGATGTGACCTTCAAACGTGCATCCATCAAGGTCACTTTATAGCCAGATGCCACCAAAGCTCTGGACCCCGATGTGACCTTCAAACGTGCATCCATCAAGGTCACTTTATAGCCAGATGCCACCAAAGCTCCGAGTGAAATAATGTTCTTCGATAACTGCGGAACGAACCTCACTTCTTCCAACTCCTGAATCACTCCGTCATACATCCGAATACGAACGGTACCAATACCACCAATAGAGCATGCATGTCCATTACCCATGAGCACAACATTCTCTCTTTCCAACTTCTGAAAGCTGGAGAACCAATCCCTCCTAGGGCAAACATGGTATGAAGCACCCGAATCCAACATCCATTCTGTAGAGTTGGCAACACAAATTGACGGCAGTGCAGACAATGAATAGCCCGAAGAATCCGAATCTGAATTGTTGCCACTAGTCTTGACAACATTCACCTCTGGAGCTTGTACAGCTTTCCCCTTATTCTTCTCGGCTCGATCTAACTTTGGGCATTCAGCTTTCTAATGTCCATCCTCTTTACAAAAGGCACACTGATTCCTACGAATCCCACGATATGTACCTCTAGACCGCGACCTTCTGCTTCGGTTTGAATCATGGCCTTGAACTACTAATGCATCTCCCGATGCCTTCTCGGAGGACTCATCAACACTCTTCCTCAACTCATAATTCACCAACGCTGAGGTCACCTCCTTGTAACTAACAGTAGTTCTTCCATTAATCATAGTTAGGATAAAAGTACCATAATCATCATCGGGCAACGAACACAAAAGTAGCATCGCCTTGTCTTCATCCTCAACCATGATATCCACATTGGCCATGTCTGAAAGTAGCTTTGTGAAGTTATTAACATGCTCCCTAATGGAAACTCCTCTCTTCATCTTGAACTGGTAAAACCTCTTCTTCAAGTGAAGCCGATTCTCAATGCTCTTAGTAAGATACTTTTCATTGAGTGTTTCCCACATCTTCTTCGCCGACGTCTCGTTCATCACATCATAAATAAGATCTGGCGTCAAGTATGACCGAATAACTCCACACGCCCTACTATTCATCTTCTTCCAAACCTTAGCTTCCATCTCGGCAGGTTTCTCTTGTAACTCAAGAGTCTCCTCCAAATTCTGAGCGTCCAAGGCGTCCATCACCTGACACCTCCACAATCCGAAGTTAATCTTGCTGTCGAACTTCGGAACATCAATCTTCATGTTATTGATGCTCAAACTATGTATCGTCTTCGTAAGAGACGATCCCGATGTGCTTGTTTCACCCATGTTGTCGATCTAATCTTCAAATAGGAATCCTTCAGCGAATCCTTCAAACAAGCTCCCAAGTCCAACCCGGAGCTCTAATACCACTTGTTGTGCGCAGCGGAAATTTCGACAGCATCTCCGGTGCGCAAGGTGCACAAAAAGAGATTAGATCACAATAAAATTCTTGTTTCTCAAAGGAAACAAGAACCGAAAGCCAGATATCTCATCAAAGTGAGATATCAGCTCTTCCTCTCGTCAGCTCTAGGACTACGCGTCGAGGGAACCTGCAAGCTATTACAAATCACGGCAAGAACACAAATTTTACGTGGTTCGGCAAACTGCCTACGTCCACGGGGCAAGGAGGGGGAGATCTACTATTAGAGGGAGAGATACAACTAGGGTTTACAATCACTCAATCTAAATCCCCACACAAACTCTCAGATCCCTCACACAAAATCTCTCTCAAAAGGACACAAAAGGACTGCACTTTTCTCTCTGCAACCGCACAAAAGACTTGAACACAGCCGGCCGCAAAACTTCACAAAATCCAGTCCTCTGTGTCCACCTTTTTCTCTGCAGCCGCAAAGCAAATCTCCACCTTTGCTTCTGTTCCGCAGCCGCCAAAAGAAAACCAAACAAATCAACCTCCATTGCACACATCCCAAAAAGAAAACCTAAGGAATATATATAGCACAGCGGACAATCGGGTGGGCCGTGAAATTGTCCGTGTGAACTTCCGTGTTCACACTATGGTGAACTTTGCTGCTCTGCGTGATTGTGATGTTAGTGGGCCCTCCCACGTTCACAGATCAAACTGCTCGACACAGTGGTCACAAGTGGAGCAATGCTTAGCATGCAGAGTGTAGGCGTCTAAAAATGCCTATGGGTGCCCGCACGCAACTCGAGACCAAGAGAAGGCGATGAACGTTGTTATCCGAGTCTAAGAGGATTATCTATCGTCGACAAGCGCATGAAGCGAAACGACGAACCAAGTGGCCCGCATGCGTCAATCAACGCGGGCGCGTCAATCAGCTCGCATACGTCAATCAACACGCGCGCGTCAATCAGCTCGCGTGCGTCAATCAACACGCGCGCATCAATCAACATGCGCGCATCAATCAGTTCGTGTGCATCGGTCAACACGCGTGCATCAATCAACACATGCGCATATCAACCAACGCGCGTGTTGACGGTCAATCCTACAACGAAGCGTGCAAGTCAACAAGACGGTCAAATATGCAAAACGGTGGAAAATACAAGTCCCGGAAGAACTGGAAAACACGAAAATCAGCGAAGCCAAAAGCGTGCCGAGCAGTACGGACCAAACCGACCCGCGCCTGCGCGGGTCGGAATGATCTGACCCACGCAAGCGCGGTACAGACCAAACCGACCCGCGCCCGTGCGGGTCGGAATGATCCAACCTGCGCAAGCGCGGGTCGGAATAATCCGACCCGCGCCGACGCGGGTTGGACACAACCGACCCGCGCAAGCGTGGGTCGGACACAACCGACCTGCGCAAGCGCGGATCGGATCCATCTGACCCGCGCAAACACAGGTCAGATTTGTCCTGCGCGCGCTGTTTCGACCCGGTTCGGTTTTTGACGGTTTTTCTCGGGATTTGATCGTTCCTGAGCATCCAAACTGATCTGATATCATCCCCTAACATGGTTAATCAGTTATTAACTGAAGATAAAGACGAATAATTCATTCTCATCCAAATAACCGCTTCCGAAGCTTATAAATACGAGCTCGGGTACTCATTTCTCAGGGGGGTTAATTATCAAGAGGAAGAGGTGCTGCCGGATTAAGGAGTCAAAGGAGCACGAATTTCAGCGATGTTTGATAGATCTTGGCGAGTTCTTCGGCATAAAGAAGGAGAGTTCGAGAGATCTGATGCCCGTTCTCGTCCATTCCTCGAGATTAGGCTTGATCTTAATCTCGAGAAGAGTTCTGATTTCGCTTGGTCGATCTCAGCGCTTCAAATCAAATACTACCTCGGTGAAGGCGAAGCTCTGTCGAATTTTTCATTAACTGGATCCAGATCAACGGTCGTCCACGGATAAACCCCGGCACAGGCAAAGATCCCATGCAAGCAGAAGACCGATAAACGATCTCTGCGTTTGTTTCATAAAGTTGTAAACTTTTTTTATTTTCATTGTGTAAGGAGATCTTATAAAAAGATCAACTTTTTATTTTATTCGAGTTTATTGTAACGACTAAAGTTGTAATAGATTCGATAGCAATGAAAACAGTAACTTTTGACGCAAACAAATTGGCGACCACAGTGGGAGCCAACGGTCTCGTTGCAATGGCACTCAAACACTAGAAGGGGGGTTGAATAGTGTTTATGAAATCTAATGCGAAAACTTTAAATTTCAATAAAATAATATCACAAAGAGTAAGAAAGATCAAACCAATGTGTAGACAATCACAGAAAATTGCATACGCAAACACAAGGATTTATACTGGTTCGGTCCTCCAGACCTACATCCAGTCCCCAAGCCTCGCTTGAGATTTCTCCACTATTTCCACTTGCAAAACCGCAAGCACTTGCAACCCGCAAGCAAACCGTACAACCTTGACAATCTTCAATTGCCAATGTCACAACAATCTCTTCTTTCAAGAGATTATCAAACTGAAACAAAATGGTACAACTTTCTCTTCCTATAAGCCTTGATGTGTAGATGTGAGTGACTTACAATAGGCTATAGGGATGGTTTTTTGTTCTAGAGTAATGGAACTTTTATCAAGAACAAAACTGAAAATTTCACTCAGTTTTTCTCTTCAGAAATGATCTTAAGAAGTCAAGAAAAACTCAAGTTTATAGAAAGGAATTCTGATATGAAATTTCAGAACTTAACACCTATTTATATGTATAATTTTAGTTCAAAAATATTCAAAAATAACTGCCAAAAACGTTCACAAAACGTCCATATTTATTTGAAAAATATGGCTGTTGGAAGAACTGTCTGGTCGACCAGATTGAGTCCTGGTCGACCAGAAAGGCTTTCTGGAAAATTTCCTGGTCGAATCTGGAGCCTCTGGGCGACCAGGTACCAGACATTTCTTTGGTCGGCCAGAAACTATGTTATACATATTTTCAATAGTTTAAAATGTTATTCATTCGTTGATTAGACTTAGGATTATACTTAGAATATTTTCTATGATTTTCTAAGTGATTAGTGTGTTGTGTGTGTGATCAAGGCTTGTACAAAGATTCTAAAAGAAAAGACAAAATTACATCACTCTTGTAAAGTATATTTTCTTCTTGAAGCGCGAAGTGACTTGATTAACTTCATCTTTTTGATCTTTGAAATCTTGTCTTTGATATAGCCTTAATATCTTGATTGTTGCTTTGAGATGTATATCTTGAATCTGCAGTAAAATATGTTAGATAAACAATGATTTGTTATCATCAAAATACAAGAGATATTGTAACATCAACCATGTTCCCAACAATCTCCCCCTTTTTGATGATGACAAATAATATTGAAAAATTTTAATAACATACTTACTCCCCCTGCAACAATGCATACATGTTAATTTAACACACACAAAAAATAGCACTTATTAGTAATCCTAATATTGTATAACAATATTTCAATATTGCAATAGTTGTCAATACTTCAATATTCTAATATATCTCCCCATTTGTCATTAACAAAAAGGAGAATAGAAAGGGAGATAATAAATAATGAAACAATTAATATAAAACTTCTGGTTCAACCCTAGTATTTTGTTTATATAAATATTTTTCTTTCTAAAACCGTTGAACAATAAAATTATCATGTCATTTTCAAACACTATTTTATAGTTTTTATCGCATAATTGACTTATATTAAGCAAATTATACTTTAAACCATCAACTAATAACACACTATTAATAAGAGTTTTAAAGTTTATACCAACCGTTCCAATTCCTACCACTTGACCCTTGTTGTTGTCACCGAAGGTAACAGTTCCTCCATCTTTAAATTGTATGGAAGAAAATAAGTCCTTGTTCCCAGTCATGTGCTTGGCCCAGCCACTATCTAAAATCCATGTTTCCCTTTTATTAGGTACTTGATCATCATCAGATTCATTTGCCATAAAGCACATATTCGCTTGATGATCTTCTTTTTCCTCTTCTTCATCTGAAGATGACTGGTCACTATCATCCCATGTTATCGACAAAGCCTTCTTCTTTTTGTTCTTCACTTGTTCATTCTTGTTCTTTGTGAACCCGTTGAAATTGTTAGAAGACTTCGACTTTAACTTTTGTTGTAGGGGACAATCTTTCTTGTAGTGTCATGGCTTATTACAACCAAAACAAGTGACTTTGTTAGTATCTTTGAATTTACTAGAAGAGAACTTACCTTTCTTCAAGAATTTTCTGAATTTGCGTGTGATTATTTCAAACTCTTCTTCGTCATCGGAATCCTCATCATCAGTAGATGCTTGGAAAGCAAGAACCTTCTTGTTCTTATCTTCATTATCCTTTTTCCGATCTTCAAGTTGCACCTCGTATGCCATCAAATTCCCTATCAAATTTTCTACTGTCAATGTGGAGAGGTCGTTGGCTTCCTCTATTGCGGTAGTCTTCTTTTCCCAATCCGAAGTAAGAGCCCGGAGGATTTTCCTAACCATCTCCACTTGTGTATAGTCCTTTCCTAACGCAATTAGGGAGTTGATGATGTCGGTGAACCTTGTGAACATTTCACCAATTGTCTCGTTGTCTTTCATCTTGAACATTTCAAACCTGTGCACTAAAACAGAAATTTTTGAGTCTTTAACCTTAGAAGTTCCTTCGTGGGTTACCTCAAGTGTGTGCCAGATTTGATGTGCAGTGTTGGAAGTAGACACGCGGTTGAATTCATTCTTATCCATTGCGCAAAACAATGCATTCATTGCCTTGGCGTCAAGATTCGCATTTGTCCTTTCCACCAATGTCCATTCAGAATATGGAGTAGTAGGCTTGTTGTAATCAGACTCCACTATGTTCCAGAGATCGAATCCTATCGATTGAAGGTAGATCTTCATCCTACACTTCCAGTAGTTGTAGTTGGAACCATCGAAAAGTGGTGGTCTTTGAGTAGAATGTCCTTCCTTGAACTGTGATGTAGATGATGTAGCCATTGTTATCCTTGATCAACCTGCTCTGATACCAATTGAAGGATCGCTGCAATGGCATTCAAACACTAGAAGGGGGGGTTGAATAGTGTTTATGAAATCTAATGCGGAAACTTTAAATTTCAATAAAATAATATCACAAAGAGTAAGAAAGATCAAACCAATGTGTAGACAATCACAGAAAATTGCATACGCAAACACAAGGATTTATACTGGTTCGGTCCTCCAGACCTACATCCAGTCCCCAAGCCTCGCTTGAGATTTCTCCACTATTTCCACTTGCAAAACCGCAAGCACTTGCAACCCGCAAGCAAACCGTACAACCTTGACAATCTTCAATTGCCAATGCCACAACAATCTCTTCTTTCAAGAGATTATCAAACTGAAACAAAATGGTACAACTCTTTCTCTTCCTATAAGCCTTGATGTGTAGATGTGAGTGACTTACAATAGGCTATAGGGATGGTTTTTGTTCTAGAGTAATGGAACTTTTATCAAGAACAAAACTGAAAATTTCACTCAGTTTTTCTCTTCAGAAATGATCTTAAGAAGTCAAGAAAAACTCAAGTTTATAGAAAGGAATTCTGATATGAAATTTCAGAACTTAACACCTATTTATAGGTATAATTTTAGTTCAAAAATATTCAAAAATAACTGCCAAAAACGTTCACAAAACGTTCATATTTATTTGAAAAATATGGCTGGTGGGATGGTCGACCAGACAGACTTTTTGGAAAATGTCTGTCCGAGTCTGGAGCCTCTGGTCGACCAGGTCCATATCTGGTCGACCAGACAGAGATTTTTCTGAATCTCTGTTTCTGGCTCATCAATCTAGTCGACCAGACCTATCTTTGGTCGGCCAGAAACCATATTTTTGATATTTTCAATAGTTTAATAACTTATTCATATGTTGATTAAAATTAGGATTATACTTAGAATATTTTTTATGATTTTCTAAGTAAATAGTGTGTGTTGTGTGTGTGATCAAGACTTGTACAAAAATTCTAAAAAAATATAAAATTTACATCTTTTGAACTTCATCTTTTGATCTTTGAAATAGCCTTGATAATTTGATTGTTGCTTTGAGATGTATATCTTGAATCTGCAGTAAAATATGTTAGATAAATAATGATTTGTTATCATCAAAATACAAGAGATATTGTAACATCAACCATGTTCCCAACATCGTGTCGCAACCGATGATTAAGATCCCGGTTGAAGAGGTGGTTGAATACGAGTTCGACCAACAGAAGTACGAAGAATACCTCTCGTCCTCCTCCTCCAGATCCTCCGCTTCTAGCAAGCGCAGGAAGATCAACTCCCCCATTGCTGTGGTAGCTGAACCTTGCAACGCCCTTCCGACCTCCAACGAGTCCGGATCTGCAGATCTGAACTCCTCCTCAATCAAGGAGTTGGGTACAGAAGGCGCGCCCACTTTATCGACGAGAGCTCGCCAAAGACAGCGCCAACGTCTTGCACGCCAACTCGTTAGGGCTTTGGAGTCAATTGACGGGATCCGTTACGAGGCGGATCTGAAAATTAGGCAACGCCAAGTACCCCAACAGCGGACAAATGCCCTCTCCTCCAAATCATCAACAAGTGAATGGGTACAAGTCAAAAGGACCCGTTCAACTCTTAAGGAGCGGATCAAAAAGCGCTGTGCACTGCTTGTGCACGCACGAATTCTTGCGCAAGAGGCCAAAAAGTTACAGAGGGAAGAAGTGGGAAAGAAGCCACAGAAACTGCACAAAGTTTGGAGGCCAAAATTCAAGACGGCGGCCGAAAAGATCGAGAAAAGCGGGTCACTCAAATCCGACCCTCTAAATCGCGGGTCACTTGGATCCAACCCTCCACTTCGTAGGTCACTCGAGTCCGACCCTCCCAAGTGCGGGTCACTTCAATCCGACCCGTCAATTCGCATGTCACTCGGATCCGACCCGCCAATTCGCAGGTCACCCGAATCCGACCCTCTAAATCGCAGGTCACTTGGATCCGACCCTCCAAATCACGGGTCACTTGGATCCGACCCTCCACTTTGTGGGTCACATATATCCGACCCTCCACTTTGCGGGTCACCTAAAGCCGACCCTCCAACCTGCGGGTCGCCCAAGTCTGACCCACGCCAGGGTAAAGACAGAAGACGTTATGCACATGTTTTGTCCATCCCTTTGAGTTCCGCACCTCCGATGGAGCACCGTGACAGCGTAGATTTGTCCCGATTTAAGGTGAGGATAGTCGATCGCTTGGGTCCTTTGCATGAGGATCGAGGTAAAGTTTTGATTGAAGAACACTTGGGTCTGGTAACTGCACCCCGAGCGACTCGTCGAGCTGGGGGTCGCACACGCCCTCGCAACAATTTTAAGCTTTCTCATAAAGAGAAAACAACGGTTTCCACCCGCCTGGGGATGTGTATCCAAAACCAGGAGCCTGTTGAGATCCTGCACTCCCAAAAGCGTAGTTCTAAACACGTGACTCTTGAGAATGCTAATAAAGTGGCAAATCCCCTGAAAAAACGTATTCATCTGACAATGACAACGTTATACCAAGGGAGTCGTGTCAACACCCGATAGGTTGCTCCGGTCATCTGACAGATGAGTTGTATTATCGGGTGGGGATACGAACAAATCTCGAAAGAGAAGTACCCGAAAAGAGGACCCTCACTGTCCGTGCGCTAAAATTATTAGGGCAGTATTATCAGCGTGTAGCTGCGCCAAGACCACTGTTAGACCCTAGAGGGGGGGGTGATTAGGGTCTTATGCTAATCTAATCCGATTAAATGCCAATTAAAATTAATTATCAAGTTATCCTAGCAAATATGAAATACCACAAGATATATAAGCTAGGATAAGCAATATGAATAATGAAATATATCCTATATGATGAACTATATATGCAAGGATATATAAACAACACAAGGAGTAAACAATCTAAAAAAGATAGTGGATGATATAGATAATGAGCTAATGACAATGGCGATATAAGATATGAGCATAAATACGAATGAACGCCAAAGCACACTCAAACAAGCAATATGATCACGGAGTTCGGACCTTCCGTCCTACGTCTCCGCTCCCCACTCCCGGGGAGAAATCCACTAACACAATCCGGTTTGGAAGCCGGAACTTCTTCTACACACTCGGTTTTCTAGCTAACCGAAAACTCTACAACTCACACTCTTGCAATCACACTCTACACCCACTAAGTGTTGGACCTAGCCGTGTCTCCCTCAAGTGCTCGGTTACAACCTCTCCCTAGGCACGTCAACCGACGCCACTCCTCTTGGGATGATCCCCGACTCTCACCACACACTCCTCACTCGGTGTACAAGTGTATTACAAAGTGATTCTCACAATAAGCACAAATATAATAAATGATTGTTCTCAAAACAAGGTGAGAACTCAATTAAGCACAACTCTTAGTCACAAACCCACAACCCCAAATTATACTATGAATGTAAATACAATAAGCTCAAATCAAGTCAAGCCGATACCTGAACAGCCAGAACCGCTGAGTCAACAGTGCAACATAGCGACTAAGAACCTTCCCTGCATTACTTTCACCAAAGAAGATATGCAGACGAAGAATTCGAACCACGATCGGCCGTTATATTTCGTCGGATACATTGGCTCCAGCCAAGTCAACCGAATCCAAGTGGATCCGGGTTCTGCTGTGAGTATTATGCCGCTTCGATTGATGCATTTCCTCGGCATCCCAGTAAGCAAGTTGGCGTCCACAGGCACTGTTATTTATGGATTCAACACTAGTGGGTCAAGACCCTTGGGTAAGATCCGGGTGAAGTGCCAGATGGGAGATCTGAAGACAGAAGTCACGTGTTATGTGATCGATGCGGAGACTTCGTACAACTTACTATTGGGTCGGCCTTGGATCCATAGTAACGTGATAATTCCCTCTACTCTCCATCAGTGTTTGAAGTATGTCGACACTGACAATGAGGTTAGGACGGTGGTCGCGGATAAGCAACCATTCAAGGGGTATGAGAATTATTTCACCGATTCTCTCCTTTATGGTAACGAATCCGATACTGAACCATCGGCCCAGGGCACAGACAGCGGAGAAGAAGCTGATTCTGAAGCCGGATTCGATTACAATGGCGGTTTTGTTTTAAATGACATTGTACCCTTTGTAATCAATCTTGACGATGAACAATCGTCAGATGGAGGTTGTAACTGGCAACTTGCCGATATTGCAATAAAAGATGATTTAGAGTACTCCTTGTCTCTTGATGATGTGATAAAAGAGCTGTACGACAATCCTGAGTTGTATATGCCGATCCGATCATCCTATGTAACGAAGGAACACCTCCAGCATTCTTTCGGAACAACCATGGTCATCCCGAACAAAGTAAGAGGTGCTAAAGAAGTGATTTACGGTAAAGGAAAAAGCTCTCCGTTACCAGATCATTTCCTAAGTGAAGACGAAGATGATGACAAACCTGGTCGACATCTATCCAAGTATAGTCCAGAAGCGCGCAAGCTCATGGAAAAGCAGGGCTACGATTTCACACTCGGAGAAGGTTTATACTTCGATCGAGGTCCTCGTAATCCAGCCAAAGCAGTATATGTACCAAAAGGTAAACCTGAGGATTATTATAAATATGGGCGAGGCTTAGGTTATGTTTCATCAGATGACGAATGTGGTTGGCAAATTATCGATCAAATTGCTAACAAAGCCAAGAAGGGATACTCTCCCGATGCTTCAGAGTGGGACTCCGATACAAGTCTGGGAGAAGTTTTCAAAACCCTAATGGCGAACATGACTACAGCTGATCCATCCACCATGGAAGACGACGATCAAATGCCAACATGGGAAGACCCGTGGGTTCACCATCTGAATATGCAGTATGGCGATAGGTTCGAGCAAAGAGAACCACCCACTGAAGATAAAATAGTCCAGATTAACATGGGTGATGAAGCTAACCCAAAGCCTATATTCATCAGCGACAGTCTTCCCCCAGATGAGAAGGAGGAATTGATTGCTCTCATCAGGGAATATATCGACGTCTTCGCATGGAATTATGAAGACATGCCAGGGCTCGACCCCAATGTCGCAATGCACCGCCTCGATATCAAGCCGGATGCCAAACCTGTCAAGCAACAGCAAAGACGGTTTCGTCCGCAGATTATGGAAGCCATTGAGGCAGAGGTTAAGAAGTTGATCGAATCAGGATTTATCCGAGAGGAACAACATCCAGACTGGTTAGCCAACATCGTTCCCGTCATGAAGAAGAATGGCAAAATCAGGATTTGCATCGACTTCAGGAACCTGAATGAAGCATGTCCGAAAGACGATTTCCCTCTCCCGATCACGGATGTCATTATCGACAATACATGTGGATTTGAGAGGATGTCCTTCATGGATGGATTTTCGGGATATAACCAGATCAAGATGCATCCAGAGGATGAGAAGCATACGGCGTTTAGAACACCCCTCGGCGTTTTCTGCTATACGGTGATGCCTTTCGGCCTGAAGAATGCCGGTGCCACATACCAGCGAGCGATGACTAAGATTTTCCAAGAACATCTCAGGAAAACAGTCGAATGTTACGTTGATGATTTGGTTGTGAAAAGCCGCAACAAGGAAGATCACATCAAGGATTTGAAGACAATGTTCGATCTCATGAGGAGTCATCAGTTGAAGATGAACCCCACTAAATCATTTCTTGGAATGTCCAGCGGAAAATTTCTTGGGTTCGTCGTCACCACTAAGGGTATACATATCGATCCTGATAAGGTGAAGGCGATACATGAATTGCAGCCCCCGAGGAATCTGAGAGAACTCAGAGGATTGCAAGGGCGTTTAGCTTATATCCGGCGTTTCATCTCAAATCTTTCTGGGAAGTGCCAACCGTTCTCTAAGCTGAACAAGAAAGGAGTATCATTCATCTGGGATGATGCCTGCCAAAAAGCGTTCGAAGATATCAAAACATATCTGGCGAACCCTCCTGTTCTCGTTGCACCGAAATCTGGTAAACCGTTCTTGATTTATCTCAAGGCGATGAACCACTCGATAAGTGCCTTACTAGCGCAAGACGATGATAACGGTCACGAACAGGCAGTTTATTACCTCAGTCGGACCTTGGTAGGCGCTGAGTCTCGATATCCGATGATTGAGAAAGAATGCCTTGCATTGGTATTTGCGATGCAAAAGATGCGGCATTACCTAGTGGGACAGACGATCTACGTTATCTCCAACGTTAATCCAGTACGGGTGTTTATGACGCAACCGGCCTCTATGAATTGGCGACTAGCGAAGTGGGCCCTTCTCTTGTCCCAATACGATTTGCACTTCAAGCAGCAGAAGTCGATAAAAGGACAGGCGATTTGTGACCTTTTGGCGGCAAACCCGACCACAGATACGGCAGAAGTATATGATGACTTGCCGGATGAAACCCACGAGGTTAACACCACATCACACCAACAAGTATGGCAATTATACTTCGATGGTGCCTCAAGGGCAGTTAATAGAGTAATAACCCCGGGATGTCCTACAGTTTCCTCTGGAGTTGGAGTCGTCTTAATCTCCCCTGGAAAGCACGTGATGCCTCGGGCTTATTCGTTGACTAGTCCGTGCTCCAATAATGTTGCCGAATACAACGCGCTTCTCATTGGACTCAGTTTCGCCAAAGAGCTGGGGGTCGAATATCTCGAAGCTTTTGGAGATTCGCAATTGATAGTCAACCAAGTTCGCGGTGAGTATGAAGTCAGGAATCAAGACCTGATCCCGTACCACCAGGAAGCCATCAAAATGGCGGAATCTTTCGAAGAATTCTTTATTGAATACATCCCTCGTCTCCAGAACGCTTATGCAGACGCACTGGCGGCACTAGCAGTATCACTGGCACAGCCTCCCGAAGCTGAGCTGTTAGTCACAGTACGGACGCATCAACTCTGCGTACCCATATACAGTACGGAGATTGAAGAAGAAGAGGATAGAAACGTGAACGCCAAAGAGGTGAATTCAACTCAAATTGGGTCTGAGTCCCGAGATTGGCGTTTTCCTATCATCGACTACGTCCAATATGGTATCTTGCCAGAGGATGTAAAAGAAAAGGAATCAATCCGCCGAAGAGCTCCAAGATTCTTCTATAATACTGAAACCCATACATTATACCGTAGAGGGTACGACGGTCTTTTACTCCGATGCCTTTCGAACAGAGAAGCAAAGGAAGTTCTTAAGGAAGCACACGAAGGAGAATGTGGTGCGCATCAGCCCGGTCCTAAACTGTATGATCGCATCAGGAGGATGGGATATTTCTGGCCAACGATGGTTCGTGACGCAATCGAATACGCACGAGAATGCCACGCTTGCCAGATACATGCGAATTATATGCATCAACCGCCAGAGCAGTTGCACACGTCAACCACGTCTTGGCCGTTCGAGACTTGGGGCATGGACATAGTCGGTCCTATTTTTCCCCCTTCAGTCAAAGGTGATCGGTTCATCCTCGCGATCACAGATTATTTCTCAAAGTGGGCTGAAGCGATTCCGCTTAGAGAAGTGAAGACGAACAACGTCATCAATTTCATCAAGCATCATGTCATTTACCGACACGGCGTGCCAAGAAGGATCATTCATGACAACGGTCCACAGTTCATAAGCAATGCCTTCGTCAGATTCTGCGACAAGTTCAAAATTGAAGATGTTTCATCAACACCTTATTATCCCGCCGCGAATGGATTAGCGGAGGCGTTTAACAAGACGATCATCAAGATCTTGTCAAAGCTCGTGAAGACCAATAAACGAGACTGGGACGATAAACTCGGTGAAGCACTCTGGGCTTATCGCACCACCATACGCACGCCTACGGGAGCTACCCCGTATTCGCTGGTATACGGATGTGAAGCTGTGCTACCGCTGGAAATTCAGATTCCGTCCCTTCGGATCGCCCTCGCAACGGAGATGACGACGGAGGAACAACATCAGAAGCGTCTCGAAGAGCTCGAGAGGCTGGATGAAAAGCGTTTGGAGGCTCAACAACACATCGAGTTTTACCAAGCCAGGATGTCAAGGGCTTTTAACAAAAGAGTCCGACAGAGAAGCTTCAAGGAAGGAGATCTGGTCCTCGCTGCTCGCCGACCAATAATTCTCACCTCCAAGAAGAAAGGTAAATTCGAACCCAAATGGGAAGGACCGTTTGTAATAGACACAGTCTATTCAAACGGCGCATATCGCCTGATTACTCAAGAGGGCGCCAGGCAATTAATGCCAATAAATGGGAAGTTCCTGAAAAAGTACTATCCCTAGTACATTCAGGATAACTCGTTTACCGGGAAGTTCCTTGAAGAATATTACACTTAATATTCTAGAGGATAACCCAAAATCATTGTCACCACCAAAATCCCTCACTGATCAATTTCAATTGACAGTGGGTCCACCAAAAATGTTTTTTCTGGCCCTCTTGATTCTCTCCATGAGCAAGAGGTCCACTTTCAGTTCGGAGTCCCTTTTCGATAAACGAAAGAACTCCTTCCCTTTTTCTCTTTGGTTAAACCTTGTTCATGGTTATAACCGGAGTTGAAAATACCACTTCGATAAACGAAGGACCCATTTTCAGTTTAGATAACTCATCCTATAAAAGGCAAGTTTATCTAAATTTTCCAGATTCTCGGAGTGGACACCCCACTTCTAGTTTCTTCTTCGCTGGAAATAGAATATAAAATTCTTCCTTTCCAGAATCAGGGAATAGAATATAAAATTCTTCCTTCCTTGTCTGTTGGGTTCGCCTTCACCCTAAAAGAAGACCGGGAAATAGAATATAAAATTCTTCCTTTCCCGCACCAACCTTTTCTAAGAATCTATCAATCTAGGATTCATCCTAGGAAGTTTATCCCGAATCCTAAGCAGGGATAAGTCTGCGCCTAACACGCGCTGCCGGTTTAGTCTTTTTCCGCACAAAAAGACACCAGAGTCTGATTCTGGGGTATTTTATCCTGAAACCTAAGCAAGGATAAGTCTGCGCTTAACCTGCGCTGCCGGTTAGTTCTTAACCGTTAAAAAGAACACTCGTCCGCATATTCAACATTGCGGCAGGTTGTTATTAATAACACCAAAATCCATGCCTTACACGCATGGGGAATGTCATCCTGAATCCTAAGAAGGGATATGCCGACGCCTAACACGCGTCGCCGGTTTAGTCTTTCGCCGTAGAAAAAGACACCAGAATACCAGTCTGGGGTATTTTATCCCGAAACCTAAGTAGGGATAAAGTCAACACCTAACACGTGTTGCCGGGTAGCTTATTCCCGTAACAATGGCGAAGTCTACGTATTCGAAGTCGTAGCATCAAGTCTAAGGGATTTCATTCCTTTAGCACAACGTTACATGCGGAACGGATTTAGACAATCCGCATGCTAGCCCGACTCAAACGGTAGTCGGTAAAGGCTAATCAAACCCGTTGAAGGCTGGGGGTTAGCCAAAAATCCTAAAGTCAACACCTAACACGTGTCGCCGGGTAGCCTATTCCCGTAACAATGGCGAAGTCTATGTATTCGACATCATAGCACGAAGTCTAAGAGAATTCATTCTCTTAGCACAACGTTACATGCGAACGGAGTTAGACAATCCGCATGCTAGCCCGACTCAAACGGTAGTCGGTAAAGGCTAATCAAACCCGTTGAAGGCTGGGGGTTAGCCAAAAATCCTAAAGTCAACACCTAACACGTGTCGCCGGGTAGCCTATTCCCGTAACAATGGCGAAGTCTATGTATTCGACATCATAGCACGAAGTCTAAGGGAGTTCATTCCCTTAGCACAACGTTACATGCGGAACGGATTCCGACAATCCGCATGCTAGCCCGACTCAAACGGTAGTCGGTAAAGGCTAATCAAACCCGTTGAAGGCTGGGGGTTTGCCAAAAATTCCATGAGTATTATGGTCAATCATTTCAAACGAAGTGAGGAATCATAATAAAGATAAAGATAAATCAGTTCCATTAAAGAGAATCAAATGTCAAGGTTTTCAGCAAATAAAATCATACATCAAGCCCATGGCTAAGAACCTGCTGACTGAATTCAGACAGCTTCTCATCATAAGAGCGTCTAAGCTCCTCCTGCAACTCAGCTCTGACAGACTCTTCGTTCGCGGCTAAAGTCCTCACAGCAACCTCCTCTGTCTCAGCCAGTGTCTGCTTCAAGGACTTCAGCTCATCAGATAAAGCAGCATGTGCTTGCTGATTTTGCATCTTTGCGTCTTCCTTCTCACGGAGTTCTCGTCGGAGCTGATCTATCTGAGAATCAAGCTCCTCAAGTGAAGATGATCTAGTGGCAAGGTCAGCCTCAACTCGATCTATTCGGCCCCGCTGCACCTGAATCTCGAGCTCGGCAACCATCCGAGTACTGCGCCATGTCTGTAAGCGAGCATCCAACTCGGCAGCAACGAATGAAGAGGCACCTGTATCCCGGAGCTCATGAAACATCTGAAGCTCACGCTCTAAGCGATCAAGGTCATCAACCATAGCCGTCGCCAGATCCGGACATCCTATGTCCCTAATCAAATTTATCTTGGAATCGAGGTAGGGCTTAAATTGGCGAAGAGAAAGTCTGTCGTGAAGGAGTTTGCCAATTATAGCATTCAGGGAGGAGAAATAAGAGCGGACTTCTACGCTGATGATGATCTTCTCAGGGTCATTCCCCGATAACAACTCCTTAACGAGGACATGAAGCTGAGAAGGAAGCCCTACACAAAGAAGAGAAATTCGTCAAAAGCCTCAATGAGGAAATGAATGACATTACTCAGTTAATTAAATTATACCTCCTTCCCCTCGAGTCACTGGGGGTGGTGGAGATGTAACGACTGTAGCTGCATCGACTGGTGGAGTTGGTCGTACGGCCGGCTCAACAGGGTCAGCCCCAGCGAAAGCTCCTGTTAAGCACAAAACGGAAGGGTCAGCCTCGGCA
Source organism: Asparagus officinalis (assembly GCF_001876935.1). NCBI lineage: Eukaryota > Viridiplantae > Streptophyta > Magnoliopsida > Asparagales > Asparagaceae > Asparagus > Asparagus officinalis. Next base: position 14,905,384 of record NC_033797.1, read on the forward strand.
AAAGCCCCTGTTAGGCACAAAACAGAAACATCATATTATAGTTGCATTAGTCAAGGAATTGGCTAGTCCTATAGTTTGCTTGAGAAGAGGCACACACCTTCAAAATAACCGTTCCCGGGAGTCTGAGGGAGTACAGACTCAGGAAACATATCCTGAAGCGGCTGGCCATCGATCTGAGGGGAGTCATACATGAAGTTGAACATAGAAGTGTCCATAGGTAGGCCTTCCCCATCGAAATCATCAATCAAAAAATCTGACACAAAAAGATATAAATATGAAGGAGGAGGAAGGAAACTATGGCCAATAGAGGCAAGTTACCTCTTGAAGATGTACCTGGAATCATCGAACTGGGTCCTTCATTGACAGGCTCCCCAACATGGGCGGTCTCTGCAGGCTTTTCTACCTGGGGCGGTGAGTCAGGCTCACCAGGAGATGCACAATCATCAGGACTCATCTCGCCTTCCTCACGATATCCTGCATAGGATGGGAAAGCATGAGCCAGAAGTTCTAAACGATCAAGAAAATGATCTATAGAATAGACGTTACCTCCGTCACTAACAGGATCTTCATCAGCCAAGTCCATCTCAGATGCTCGTGAATTTGCATGCGGCTTGTGGGCTAATCTTTTCCGCTTATCAGCACGGACAGCAATCGAAGGTCTTGCCCGGGTAAAAGGACGGAATTCGTCGTCACTATTGGTCGCTATCCCTGAAATATCGAATAGTGGTCAGGAATAGCAATTTTGAAATGCAGAGAAAAAGAAAGATAGGTGACTAACCTTGCTCCAAATCTGCCTCGTAGTCTTCAGGGTCTCCGCCTGAGGCCTCGCCAGCAGAACTAAAGGCCCTGTGACCTTCTGCATCGATGCGGCGGTTTTTGCCCCGCGCCCTCTGTGATCGAGCACCGTCCTGGATAACACGAGAATCAATCTGAGAGGCTTCCTCGGCCACCAACTCCTCAATAGACTTCACCGGAACAGTTTTAGTGGCTGCTAACAACCACCTGCAGCTCAAGAAGGTGAGGTTCAACTGCCGCTCAGTACCCGGGAGACTGAACCTAGCACCAGTGCAACCAGTCACGGTCCACAACCATGCACGAAGACCGTCCACCAGACCTCCATGAGCCCGAAGCTGCTGGCGCGGGTTCCCAACATAAAGCTGGTCATAACCGAACTGGCGGGCGAATCGGCAAGGTAGATACGGCTCTATAAAACACTGATTCCCCACCCGGAAAGTCAGGTAACCCGGCCTAATGTTCACTAGCCAATTAAAGCAGCCCATATCCAAATAAGTCCTATACTCCCTCGGCTTCTCCTCATCAATCAAACACTCGCCGTACCGGCTGGAGAACTGTTAATGCACGAATAGATGATCCATAAGCACAAACATATAAATATCATCATATAAGTGAAATATAATGAATTCAAAGCAACAAATCAAAACAAAATATTTAACAAAAGAATTTCAAGAGAGGCAACAATATATCAAGCTCTAAAGCTTGTTCTAACCCATATAATCATTCTAGCATCCGGTAAACATGATTTGGGAATAAACACCCAATAAACCCGGAGGGTTATATAAATGCAAACCTCTCATTAAAGCAAAACCAATGATCATGAAAACAAAAGAATTTAGCGAATAAAAGAAATTGTTTTCATAAAAGTTTAAAATGCATTTTTCAAAACCAAGAAAGAGAAAAATAAAAACACTAAAATTCTTGGTTTAAAAATTATTTTGGCACCCAAGCATTCTTGGTGCCGGATTGTTTAGGGACATGACCCCTATCAATAAAGCTCAAAGCCCTAGGGTTATGAACCCTCTTAGGCGCATGTGGTGCACGAACACGGTCATAGCAAAAATTACTCAAATGACCCTTCCGATTGCAATAAGTACAATGGAAAGGAAGCATTTGCTTATGTTGACCAAACGGTTGTGCACGGGAAACTTTAGAAACATTTGCAAACATGGATGGTCTTTTAAAATTATTTTGCAAATGCGAAACCTTATCAAAACAAAACTTTCCTAAGTGGCCATATCTACCACAAACATCACATTTAAACTTTTGTGGTCTTTTAAAATCATTTGGCAAAAGTGAGGTCTTTTTCAAATCATAGCAAAATTTTGCCAAATGGCCAAAACGTCCACAAAGATCACATTTGAACACATTAGCATGTTTATGATGTGCATGATAAGCATATGCATGTGTATGTGATGAAGAAGCTACATGAGATGCACAATGAGCATTAGCATTGTTATGTTTGTATGCATCATAGCAAAATCTAGCAAGATGGCCTTTACGACCGCAAATTGTGCATTTGTAGACTTTGCTATATATGTGTGCATGATGAGTAGATGATTTTGACTTAGACTTGACACACATATTCACAAGCTTCTTATGGTTGTTAATGCATGTATTAAGAGTTGAATCTAAAGAAGAAATACGGTTTTTAACATTGTTCAACTCATCATTAGGCATATTAGCATTAACTTTAGAAGTAGAACATAAATAATTATTTATAAAAGAAGCAGTATTATTTTTTATGTTCTCTACTTCTAACATGGCATTATCTTTTTCATGAGATAAGCTAGTTATAGATGTGGTTAATTTTCCATTTTCCATGTCATTGTTTTCTTTAAGCATGGTATTTTCTTTTGCAATGACATCCAATTTTGACACTAGCTCCTCATGATTGGATTCTAAATTATCATGCTTGCTTTTTAAATCAATAAAATCTTTATGCAAATTAGTGTAGGCATGCATTAATCTATCATATGCACAAGCAAGTTCATCACTAGATAAATCATTATCGGGTTCGAACTCGCAAACCTCACTAGGGCTATCGCCTAGTGGCCGTGTGCATGATGCTCCACATGAACTTGAAGCCGGATCCTTCAAAGCTTGTCGGATCGCCTCCAAGTCCCCTTGATGTGCTTCTATAAATTTCCAAACTTTGTAAGCACTATCAAAATGAACAAACTTGTTAGACATAGATGAATTAAAAGCATTTAGCAAATATTCTAACAAAATATTGTTCATTGTAAACATACGATGATCATTCTTATTCCACTTGGATTTCTCCAAAGTGGGCACAATATAAGCCTCATCTATAATTTCCCATAAATCAAAGTGTTTAGATTGAACAAAAAGTTTAAATCTAACACACCATTGGGCATAGGGGAAATTATCTAATCTAGGAGTAATATTAATGGCATAACCTAAACCATGCATATCCATAATATAAAAGGCAAGCAAGATACAAATAAAGCTCAAAATTAGATTAGCACAATAAGCTAACTTGGATCTTTAACTCAAGGCGATTAGACCTTAAATCAAAGAGCACCAAGCTCTGATACCAATTGTTAGACCCTAGAGGGGGGGTGATTAGGGTCTTATGCTAATCTAATCCGATTAAATGCCAATTAAAAACTAATTAACAAGTTATCCTAGCAAGTATGAAATATCACAAGATATATGAGCTAGGATAAGCAATGTAAACAATGAGATATATCCTATATGATGAAATATATATATATGCAAGGATATATAAACTAACACAAGGGGTAAACAATGTGAACTAGATAGTGGATCATATAAATGATGAGCTAATGACAATGGCGATAAGAAATATAAACACAAGTATAAATAAACGCCAAAGCACACTCAAACACAAGATATGATCACGGAGTTCGGACCTTCCGTCCTACGTCTCCGCTCCCCACTCCCGGGGAGAAATCCACTAACACAATCCGGTTTGGAAGCCGGAACTTCTTCTACACACTCGGTTTTCTAGCTAACCGAAAACTCTACAACTCACACTCTTGCAATCACACTCTACACCCACTAAGTGTTGGACCTAGCCGTGTCTCCCTCAAGTGCTCGGTTACAACCTCTCTCTAGGCACGTCAACCGACGCCACTCCTCTTGGATTCGACCCCGTCTCTCACCACACACTTCTCTCGGTGTACAAGTGTATTACAAGTGAATCCTCACAATTAAGCACAATATAAATCAATTGATTGTTCTCTAAACAAGGTGAGAACTCAATTAAGCACAACTCTTAGTCACAAACCCACAACCCCAAATTATACTATGAATGTAAATACAATAAGCTCAAAAGGTTGTGTGTGAACAAAGAGATATAAATCAAAACTAAACTCAATGTAGTTCTAGCTAAATAACAATGATAATCAAATATATAAAATAGCTAGAAATAGAGTTTAGAAAACTTCTCAATATATCAAGAGTTGGAGGGAGAATAGTTGAATGCCCAAACACCAATGGATGATCTCCTCAACCAAATGCTTAAAAGCTTCTTAAAACAAACTTAAACAAACACTAAACAAGTTTAAACTCTTGTTAAAATCTTTTAAACCATTCTCATAACCACCTTGAAAGATGACAGCAATGGGGTATTTATACCCTCTCAAACTTCAGCCAAAAACCTGAGCAAAAGACAAAAACAGCCCCAAGGTAACGGTAAAAAAACTAGCCGTTGGAAGCAGGAAAATCACTCATCGGTCGACCGGAAAATTCGTCGGTCGACCGGAAAATTCGTCGGTCGACCGAAAATTTTCATCGGTCGCCCGGACCGGTCGACCGCCAGGCCCTCAGGTTCGGTCGACCGGTACGGTCGACCGAAAACAGATATGACAGAAACTGAAACCTGTTTTGCTGGTTTTAAAATGCTGTTTAAAAATATCAAATAAATTCCAAAAAATGTAAAACTTTGGGGAATGATTGTAGACATGATAATAAACATGCTACAACGACTGGTTTCGAAAAAGGACTTCTCAAATGAAAAATATCATCATTTTGCAAAATAGTCGAAAAACACGAAAATGTAAACATGTGAATTTTGACATTTTGGCTAAACCAACTTTTGAAACTTTACAAAATGATTTTATAGACTTGAAGAAAGATGTAAACTATTGTTATGAAGTCTATAAACAATGAATATAGTATATTATCAAAATACACATATAATGCACTAAAAACAGATGTAAACTATTGTTATGAAGTCTATAAACAATGAATGTAGTATTTTATCAAAATACACATATAATGCACTAAAACATGATTTCATTTAACTAACTAAAATTGATATTGATGAAATCATATATATGCATATGAGTATGAAACAAAAATATGTTTTCTAATTATATTCAATTGTTTCATAGTAAAACTTGAAGACTATCAAACCAAAACATATATGTATATATATAACTATATATATACAAAAACCAAAACGTGTATGTGTGTATATGATTGAGCTTAAAGTACTAACACACATAATATAAATTCCTAAACTAAATTACCCAAGCAATGATCTTGATCTTCAATAATTCCGCTAACCTCCATTGGATATGATCGTTGATGGCGCAATCCATCCATCCTCCAACAACGTTGTTTGTCTACAATAAATACGAAAACACAAATACTAGACAAACAACATTAGTGGTAAATTGTTTGTTAAACATCATCAAAACAAGAAGGCCAACAACCACTTCGCAGAGGGTCTCGGTATTCGAGAGGATCTCCAATGGAATAGCTAAGTCCAAACCAAAGCGTATCTGTAAGAAGCGATCGGCTGTTCATGATGATGAACTTCCAGAAGTCACAATTAACATGGCTGATAAGGGAAAGTTGATTCGACCTTCTAGTTCTGACCCTCTCGTATCGTATCGTCTGACTCGGTTACACGTAGGGACCACTAGACGTAGGGACTACCAGAAAATACAGAGAGGTTTATCATCGGATGATGAAGCATCAAATGCTAACTCGACAATCGCTCTTGATAATACGGTATCCAGTCCGGGATAATCTCACGAAGTGTTTATGATTAACACCGAGGAAGTAGCCAAAATGGTTGAGGATGTCTTGGTCAAGCAGAAAGAGGCATTCAAGATCGAAATAGAAATGACTATGCTACGAATGAGGGAAGAACATGACCAACAAATTCGGGCTCTGTCCAATCAGCTAGGTGAATCCAGTCGTCGTAACAATGTTAGCCAAGCAGCTAGCGATTCAGATGTGGATGAATACATCAATGCTGATGACCCTCCCATTGACCAAGACGCTGGGGGTGGTCCCACTAAAAACAACGACGCTGGGGGTGGCCCCATTGTTCCTCTTAAAAATCGTCCAAAGCCCGATACGAGCGAGGATAAAAAATAAAAGATCTCGAGAGCAAAATCAACGCTCTAATGTCTGATCGAGAGATAAAGAGAACTGGAATTCCATACCCCTATCTAAGAGAGTGGGATTCAATAGTATACCCGGTGAAGTTCAACTTGATTAACTTCACGTCGTTTGACGGGAAGGGTTCGCCTACACAACATCTGATCTACTTCAAGTCCTACTTGGGTATGATCTCCGGTAATAAAGCCTTGATGGTTCGGTCATTCGTTGGCACCCTTTGTGGACCCGCCTTCGATTGGTACCGCCGTCTCAAGTCTGGAAGCATCAATAGCTGGGACGACCTGGAGAACTTGTTCCTCGCTCACTTCTTTGATGACGATGCCAAAGTGTCAATTAGGACACTCTTTGATGAGAAGCAAGAAGATGACGAGACGATCGACGATTTCGTCAAACGCTTCCGGAATAAGGCGATGAGTTACCGAGATCCGATCACAGAGGACTTCATCCTCCAAACCTGTCACAACAACCTCTCCTTGGATGTGTTGGAAGTTATGAAGTAGCACCGTCCAACAACTGGAAAGAGTTGAAGGTGTGCGGAGAGCAGGCCGAACGCTTCCTCAGAAGAAAGAAAGCCGAAAGAAGCCAACTGACGGCTAACTCCCCGAAATCAAACTTCGCCTCCCGTGGTAAAGGAAAAACACCTGCAGCAGTTGTTGACGTTAATCAGACGTCGTAACAACAACTCCGAAGGCAGCAAAAGACTTTGGATCCGAGACTCCAAAAAGAGTACTCTTTCAAGGACGAAGATGTTCCGGTTATTTTCGAGTCTCTTCTTGAAAACAACAAGATCAAGCTACCACCTATCACAAATCAGGTGGAAGCTGATAACACTACGGATCCAAAGTACTGTACGTACCATAGGAGGGTCCTTCATCCCACCAAGGATTGCTTTGCTCTCAAGAATAGCATCCAAACCTTGGTTGAAGCCGGCGTCGTAATGCTGGGATAAGCCAGATGAGAACGGCAACACTCCGAAGAGTATACGAGTATAAACTGCTTCTCAATTACTCCAATAGGCACACGAGCTCTAAATTGTTTCCCACTTTTAACGGGAAGTTCCTGGAGAATGTTACACTAATATTCTTAAGGATAACCTAGTCATGTAACTGAATACACTGTCCGACCCAGTTCCGCAAAGAAAGCTGGGGGTGGATAATTCATGTAACGGAAAGTTCCCGGAAGAATATTAAATGTAATATTCTTAGGGATAACCCGACCATTACGAATAAAGTGATAAATACTAAACTCCCACTGTGATTTCTGAACACTCTTTTGTTAACGACTCACAGTATTCCATCAAAAAAAATCCCCCACCGATCAGACTAATTGACGGTGGGATCACCAAAATTCTTTCCGGTTTAACTCATTCAAACTTCCGCTATGTTCGTGCACTCAACACTTTCATAGTTAGAGTCCGGATATAATGATTGGAATTTTGATCTGTCAATTTTTGACGAATTTTCAAACCCCTTCGTGTTAAGTCCTTATCACTTAACACTAAGAACCCATACTGAGTGATTTGTACAAGTCAACACTCACATTGTGATTTGTACTCCCTCTCCCCCTGTCCATTTGGTCAAACCTTCCTACAGTTAGGATCATAATCAAAATCCCCTCTCGATTCCTTCAATGAGTGAGAGATCCGCAAATCGAGTGATCAAACCTATAAAAGTTAGGGTCATCTCACACTCCCACTGTTTACCTGGTCAAACCTTCTTACAGTTAGGACCACAACCAAAATCTCCTCTCGATTCATTCAATGAACAAGAGGTCCGTTTTTAGATCGAGCGATCAAAACTTCCTACAGTTAGGATCGTCTCAAACCTCCCACTTGGTCAAACATTCCTACAGTTAGGGCCAAAACCAAAATCCCCTCTCGATTCTTCCAATGAACGAGAGGTCCACTTTCAAATCGAGTGATCAAACCTTCTTACAGTTAGGGTCACTTCAAACTTTCGTTTGGTCAAACATTCCTACAGTAAGGACCAAAACCACAATTCACTCTCGATAAACAAGAAATCCATCTTTAGTTCAGGTAATAAAACCTTCCGACAGTTAGGGTTATTCGAATCGTTTTGATTCTCGGAGTGGAGATCTCACTCTTAGTTTCACCTTCTCAGATTCTTGAAGTGGAGATCCCACTTTGAGTTTCCTTTTGCAACTGGAGATAAAATATAAAATTCTTCCTCTTCAGTTTTGAGAGATAGAATATAAAATTCTTCCTCTCCCGCATCGAGTTCGTCTTTGCCCCAAGAGAAGACTCCGTTTTTTCAAACTCCTAAAATCCGTGCCTCACACACACGGGGGATTTTATCCCGAATCCTAAGCATGGATAAGTCAACGCCTAATATGCATTGTCGGTTTAGTCTTCCACCTATTGAAAAAAACACCAGAATCCAGTCTGGAGCATTTTATCCCGAAGCCTAAGTAGGGATAAGTCAACACTTAACCTGCGTTGCTGGGTGGTTCGTTCCCGTAAAAACGGCCGAGTCTACGTATTCAGTATAGTAGTAACAAAAATCCATACCTTTTATGCATGGAAAATTTTATCCCGAATCCTGAGCAGGGATAAGCCAGCGCCTAACACGCGTTACCGGTTAGTCTTTTGCCGTAAAAAGGACAAAAACCCACGTATTCGATATTGTGGCAGGATGTTATTAATAACGTCAAAATCCGTGCTTCACACACACGGGGAATTTTATCCCGAAGCCTAAGCAGGGATAAGTCAACGCCTAACACACGTTGCCGGTTTAGTCTTTCACCGATTGAAGAAGACATCAGAATTCAAGTCTAGGGAATTTTATCCCGAAGCCTAAGAAGGGATAAGTCAGCGCCTAACACGCGTTGCTGGTTAGTTCTTAACCGTAAAAAGAACAACAGCCCACATATTCGACATTGTGGCAGGATGTTATTAATAACGCCAAAATCTGTGCTTCACACACAGGGGGAATTTTATCCCGAAGCCTAAGCAGGGATAAGTCAATGCCTAACACGTGTTGCCAGTTTAGTCTTTCACCGATTGAAGAAGACACCAAAATTCAAGTTTGGGAAATTTTATCCCGAAGCCTAAGAAGGGATAAGTCAGCACCTAACACGCGTTACCGGTTAGTCTTTTGCCGTAAAAAGGACAAAAGCTTACATATTCGACATTGTGGCAGGTTGTTATTCATAACGTTAAAATACGTGCTTCACACGTACGTGGAATTTTATCCCGAATCCTAAGAAGGGATAAGTTAATGCCTAACACGTGTTGCCGGCTAGTTCTTAACCGTAGAAAGAACAAAAGCCCACATATTCGACATTGTGACTGGTTGTTATTCATAACACCAAAATCCGTGCTTCACACGTATGGGGAATTTTATCCCGGAGCCTAAGTAGGGATAAGTCAGCGCCTAACACGTGTTGCCGGGTAGTCTATTCTCGTAAAAAACGGAGTCTACGTATTCAATATCGTAGCACTAAGAGAGTTAACTCCCTTAGCATAACGTTACATACGGAACGGACTTAAACAATCTGCATGCAAGCCTGATTCAAACGGTAATCGGTAAAGGCACATTAAACCCGTTAAAGGCTGAGAGTTTGCTAAAAATCTTAAAGTCTACACCTAATACGCGTCGCCGTTTAGTCTTTTCAAGTGAGAAAGACGAAGTCTACATATTCAATATCGTAGCACTGAAAGAGTTAACTCTTTTAGCACAGCGTCACATGCGGAACGGACTTAAACAATCTGTATGCTAGCCCGACTCAAACGGTAGTCGGTAAAGGCTCATCAAACCCGTTGATGGCTGAGAATTTGCCAAAAATTCTATAAATACGAGTCATTGACGCACCAGCTCTGTTAGTTGGTCTCGTGACTTGAGCATCCAACCACTTAGGGATAAGATCCATATCTGCAGACGAAACAACTTTAATAGTTGGTCCTGCAGCCCCAAATTTGAGACAGTCACGCTCCAATGTCTTAAGAGCTTAAACTGTGTAGACTCCAGCAAACGTACGAGTATAAACTGTGTTAACGCCGGTCAACGCGTTACAACTAAAGTCAACGCCGGACAACGCGTTACAGTGAAGGCCGATGCTGGTCGACACATCAACAATTTCACCAAAATAAGGCAAAGGATGGTTCCAGGGAGTTCAATTGCACTCAGACATGAATTTCTGATGAAGATAATCAGTTCAAAGTCAACTCAATGATACGAGCTAAGTTCAGAAACTTACACACCAATCTCAATTTAAGATTTCGACAACGGTCGGACGATAAATGCAGCACCGGAAGAACTTTATCTATCCGACGAAACAATGAATAGATTGAAGGCTGAAGAAATTAAGAATTGAGGTAGTTCAAGGTCACTCTACGAAATTGAGGAAATGGCCTATCTTATCCAAAGCATTCCAGACTCCTCTATAAAAGAAAGAGTCTGAAATACTTTGGAGGGGGTATCTATAGGCGTCTAAAAATACCTATGGGTGCTCGCACGCAGCTCGAGACTAAGAGAAGGCGATGAACGTCGTTATCCAAGTCTAAGAGGATTATCTGTCGTTGACAATTGCATGAAGCGAAACGACAAACCAAGTGGCCCGCATGCGTCAATCAACGCGCGCGCGTCAATCAGCTCGCATGCGTCAATCAACACGCGCGCGTCAATCAACACGCGCGCATCAATCAGCTCGCGTGCATCAATCAACACGCGCGTATCAATCAACACGCTCGCGTCAATTAGTTCGTGCGCATCGGTCAACATGCGTGCATCAATCAACACACGCGCATATCAACCAACGCGCGTGTTAACGGTCAATCCTACAACGAAGCGTGCAAGTCAACAAGACGGTCAAATATGTAAAACGGTGGAAAATACAAGTCTCGAAAGAACCGGAAAACACGAAAATCAGCGAAGCCAAAAGCGCGCCGCGTGGTACGGACCAAACCGACCCGCGCTGGCTCGGGTCGGATCTGTCCGACCCGCGCCGGTGCGGGTCGGATCCATCTGACCCGCGCAAGCGCGGGTCGGATCCATCTGACCCGCGCAAGCGCGGGTCAGATTTGTCCTGTGCGCGCTGTTTCGACCAGGTTCGGTTTTTGACGGTTTTCTCGGGATTTGGTCGTTCCTGAGCATCCAAACTGATCTGATATCATCCCCTAACATGGTTAATCAGTTATTAACTGAAGATAAGGACGAATCATTCATTCTCATCCAAATAACCGCTTCCGAAGCTTATAAATACGAGCTCGGGTGCTCATTTCTCAGGGGGATTAATTATCAAGAGGAGGAGGTGCTGCTGGATTGAGGAGTCAAAGGAGCACGAATTTCAGCGAGGGTTGACAGATCTTGGCGAGTTCTTCGGCATAAAGAAGGAGAGTTCGAGAGATCCGATGCCCGTTCTCGTCCATTCCTCAATATTAGGCTTGGTCTTAATCTCGAGAAGAGTTCTGATTTCGCTTGGTCGATCTCAGCGCTTCAAATCAAACACTACCTCGGTGAAGGCAAAGCTCTGCCGAATTTTTTGTTAACCGGATCCAGATCGACGGTCGTCCACGGATAAACCCCGGCACAGGCAAAGATCTCACGCAAGCAGAAGACCGATAACGATCTCTGCGTTTGTTTGATAAAGTTGTAAACTTTTTTTTATTTTCATTGTGTAAGGAGATCTTATAAAAAGATTAACTTTTTATTTTATTCGAGTTTATTATAACGACTAAAGTTGTAATAGATTCGATAGCAATGAAACAACAACTTTCGACGCAAACACAGAGGCCTGACTATCTAAAGAATTCAAAAGAGCTAAATCAGAGGGACAGGATTATATACAGTTCAATCGCAAACAGAGGCATCACCCAGAGAACTGAAAACATAATGTTAACTATGAACTTTTATTACTTTCCAACAAATAAAGCACACACATCGCATGCATCTGTATAGTGATCATGTTATATATGGCAAGCATATCTTGAAGGTGCATCAGGTGGGAACAAAATACAAATTTTAATGTCAAGAAGAGACTAAATCTTAGTGAGGTAAATCATAGTGAGGCCTCGAAATTTTAAAAACCATCAAACACAATCTACCGCATTCTTCTACAACATAAATATATTCAGCTTCTTAATAAATAAATTTTATGCAGATGTTCCCGTTATTGTCTCATGTACATGTAACAAGATATATGTACACATGGGTAATAACAAGATATATGTATGTATACGTAACATGATGAAAATGCCAAGTGATGGTCAACAATAAAATTGTTAGAACAAAATGAATGGATTACTCAGAATTGTCAACAAATTCAAGTAACACTAATTTGTCTTCAAGGCTAAGCATTTTGAATGAGTTTGGACAACATAGGAACTCCATTAAGGGACATAAAGCAATTTGGATACTTCTTTCTTTAACTATTACGAGAATTAGGGTGAGAAGTCTTGATCCATGTGAGCGGTTGGGATTGTTGATGTATATTCCAGGCTCGCGCCGGTGAAGTTTGTGTAGTCACCGGGGTGGGTCTGAGGAGTTGAGATATTTGTGATTGTGGTTGTATTCCAGGCTCACGCCGATAAAGTTTGTATAGTCACCGGGGTGGGTCTGAGGAGATGAAATATTATGATTGTTGATGTATTTTCCGGGCTCGCGTCGGTGAAGTTTGTGTAGTCACCGGGGTGGGTCTGATGAGTTGAGATATTTGTGTATTCTGGGCTCGCGCCAGTGAAGTTTGTGTAGTCACCGGGGTGGGTCTGAGGAGTTGGGATATTTGTGATTTGTGATCTATCAGTTATCTGATAATATGAGCCAATGACCTGTGTAGGATGACTAGTTACATGACTTAGATTCTTGGCTAAGTAGATTCTTGTGAGATGTAGATCAGTTGCATCTCTTTTCATACATAGATCGGGATTAATATTTAATTATCTATAATTAAGACATATGGTATATACATGAAGGTTTCCTTGTTTGGATTATTTCGCTCGACGTACTACGTCTCATGTTGTAGATTTTTAGGTATTAATTCTATCTATTGTATGCCCCTGTTACTTGGATGATTGTTCTGATCGCTAGTTGCATGATCTCGTTACTTGCTCGATTCTGGATGCTTTATGTTATCATGATTTAGTAGTGTTTTCATGTTGATTTGTGGATTTCAATTGTACGTTCTTTTGTTGTTTCGGTTATCGTATCGTTTTTCGCATTGGATTTCCGTTCGTTCTATTTTCTTTGTGGGGTCGGGTCTTGTCGCGTGCCATACACGCTGACGTACACCTGTTTTCTCTGGTGTACATCAGACTTAGAAGAAGAACAGGTCCAGCTTGTAGATGCGCCATAGCCTGAGTATTCTCAGTAGGAGTGCTTTGCAGATAGAGCAGAAGAAGTCAAAGCCTAGTCTTTTCTTTTATTATCTGTTGGTCCTAGTTGCTTTTGTAGTTCTTTTCATTCCTGCTTTTTCATATTTCTTCAGTATTCATTTGTTCAGATATGTATAAGGGCATGTTTGACCCGTATATTATGTCTCGAATGTTATCCCATTTGTGATATGATATTTTTATTCTGAGTTTGTCTATTATATTCTTGCTGATTGTGATCGGGGACCTGTGACTTCACATTGTATTTATTTCTAGACGCTTAGCGTATTAGATTGAGGAGAAATGGTTATTTTTATTTACTCTCATTGATCTAATACGTCGCGGGCTTGTTCACGTTCCGATTCCTGGGTATTTTGGGAAGCGGGGAGTGACAATTGGTGAGGATGATAACTGCAAATTGGAAAGAGATGTTATTATTTGTTCTCTTGTCTGGTGTATATGGAAGGAACGTAATGATAGGCTCTTTTCAAATAAGAAGAAGAGGTCTCTTGAGCTTTTGAGCAAGATTATAACATTTTCAACCTTTTGGTTAGGTTCTAATGAAGAACCGCGATGAATTTTGGTAAAGAACAGGTTTTGGAAGCGCAGGAGTCTGTTTAGGAGCAGCGCAGTCGACCGCGGCGAAAGGCTGGTCGACCGCGATCGTGCACAGGCCTGAGTATGTGCCTGGATTTAGCGCGGTCGACCGCGAGACCCTATAAGTGATTTTGGGCTCTGTCGTTTGTCGTGGTTATTTTCGTCAAAAGTTATTGTTTTTATTATTATTGAACTCGTTACAACTTTGGTCGTTACAATAAACTTAAATAAAATAAAAAAAGTTGATCTTTTTATAAGATCTCCTTACACAATGAAAATAAAAAGTTTACAACTCTTTTTATAAGATCTCCTTACACAATGAAAATAAAAAGTTTACAACTTTATCAAACAAATGCAGAGAGATCGTTTATCGGTCTTAATGAAAATAAAAAGTTTACAACTTTATCAAACAAATGCAGAGAGATCGTTTATCGGTCTTCTGCTTGTGTGGGATCATGTATGTGCCGGGGACGTTAATATCCATGGATCGCCTACAAATCAGATCCGGTTGACAGAATGATTAATCAGAGCTCCTACTTCACGAAGAAAGTATTCGCTATAGCGATGATCCCGACCAAGCGAGATCACGGCTCTTCTCGAGATTAAGACTAAGCTTAAATCCGGAGGAACATGGGACATGTCTCAGATCTCTCGAACTCCACTCTTTATGCACAGGAACTCGCCAAGATCTGCTAACCCTTGTTGTAAATTCGTGGCTCCACTCTCCAATTTAGCAGTATTTCTCCCTCTTGATGTCCTCCTGTGAAATGAACCCCTAGGCCTGTATTTATAGGCTTCGGTTGGGGGTTTCGGATAAGAATAAGTGATTTGGCATTATCTTTAGTCAATAGCAGCCTAACCATGTTTGTGGATGATATTAAGTCAGTTGGGAACCCCTGGAATAGATAAATCCTTAGAAAATCGCTCAAAATCGTCAAAAACGTGTTTTCGGGTCAAACCTACGCGACGGACGTATCCGTCCTGTGTCGGCGTGGGTCGGACGGATCCGTCCCGCGGTTACTGTAGCGCGAATCCACCCTGTGTTTACTATAGCACGGATCCGTCCCGCGGTTACTGTAGTGCGGATCCGTCTCGCGGTTACTGTAACGCGGTATTGTAGCGACCTTAACCCACTCATCCGACCTCGGAATTAGGTGATTCAAGATGTGTTAGAAAGCTGACAAAGAGACCTTCAACTTTTGTCTATTTTTCCAGATTCAAATTGTATCATGGTCAAAATGTCAATTCTTTGTGCGGGCCTCTTTGAGGTGTTTGACACTTTCTGACTTCTCCGGACTTGTATTGTGCATTTTGTTATTCCGTTGACTTGTACACTCCAATGACTCACTTTGTATATTCATTAGATTCCATAGGGTCGAATAATCATTTCCTGACTTGAATGATGACGCTTATCGTCTGTATTTCGTCTCGAGCTGTGTATAGGAACCTATAGGTATTTTTATACGCCTACAGATACTCCCTCCAAAGTATTTCAGACTCATTCTTTTATAAAGGAGTTTGGGATGCTTTGGATAAGATAGGCCCTTTCCTCAATCTCGTAGAGGGACTTGTGAACTGCTTCAATTCTTGACTTCTTCAGCCTTCAGTCTATTCAGTGTTTTGTCGAATAGATGAAGTTCTTCCGGTGCTGCGTTTATCGTCTGACCTCAGTCTATTCAGTGTTTTGTCGAATAGATGAAGTTCTTCCGGTGCTGCGTTTATCGTCTGACCGTTGTCAAAATCTTGAACTGAATTTGATGTGTAAGTTTCTGAATCTAGCTCGTGTCATTGAGTTGACTTTGAACTGATCATCTTTGTCAGAAATTCATATCTAAATGTGATTGAACTCCATGGAATCATCTTTTGCCTTATTTTGGTAAAATTATCGATGTGTTGACCGACATCGACCTTTACTGTAACGCGTTGTCCGACGTTGACTTTAGTTACAACGCGTTGATCGGTGTTAACACAGTTTAGCTAGAGTCTACACAGTTTAAGCTCTTAAGACATTAGAGCGTGACGGTCCTAAATATTGGGCTGCAGGACCAACTATTAAAGCTGATTCATCTACATGTGTGGATCTTATCCCGAAGTTGTTGGATGCCCAAGTCACGAGACTAACTAATGGGGTTGGTGCGTCAGTAACTTTCGCATATATAGGATTTTTGACAAACCATCAGCCATCAACGGGTTTGATGAGCCTTTACCAACTATCGTTTGAGTCGGGCTAGCATGTGGATTGTTTAAGTCCGTTCCGCATGTGACGTTGTGCTAAGGGAGTTAACTCTCTTAGTGCTACAATATTAAATACGTAGACTTTATCCTTCTCACGGGAATAGACTACCCGGCAATACGTGTTAGGCGCTGACTTATCCCTACTTAGGCTTCGGGATAAAATTCTCCAGACTCGGACTCTGACGTCTTCTTCAATCGGTGAAAGACTAAACCGGCAACACGTGTTAGGCGTTGACTTATCTCTGCTCAGGATTCAGGATAAAATTCCCCGTGCGTGTGAAGCACGGATTTTGGCATTATAAATAACAACCTGCCACAATATCGAATATGTGGGCTTTTATTCTTTTTCCGGTTAAGAACTAACCGGCAACGCGTGTTAGGCATTAACTTATTCCTACTCAGGATTCGGGATAAAATTCCCCTTATATAAAAGGCATGGATTTTTGTTGCTACGATACTGAATATGTAGACTCGGTCATTTTTATGGGAACAAACCATCCAGTAATGCTGGTTAAGCGCTGACTCATCCCTACCTAGGCTTCGGAATAAAATTCCTCGTGCGTGTAAAGCACGGATTTTGGCACTATGAATAACAATCTGCCATAATATGGAATATGTGGGCTTTTGTTCTTTTTACGATTAAGAACTAACAGGCAACGTGTGTTAGGCATTGACTTATCCCTGCTCAGAATTCGGGATAAATTTCCTCATGCATAAAAGACATGGATTTTTATTGCTATGATACTGAATACATAGACTCAGTCGTTTTTACGGGAACGAACCATCCAGCAACACGGGTTAAGCGTTGACTCATCCCTACTTAGGTTTCGGGATAAAATTCTCCAGACTTGGACTCTGGTGTCTTCTTCAATCTGTGAAAGACTAAACCGGCAACACGTGTTAGGACTTATCCCTACTTAGGATTCAGAATAAAACTCCCCGTGCGTGTGAGGCATATATTTTGAGAGTTGAAAAGTGGTGTCTTCTCTTGGGGCAAAGACGAACCCGATGCGGGAGATGAAAAATTTTATATTCTATCTCCCAAAGCTGAAGAGGAAGAATTTTATATTCTATCTCCAGTTTCAAAAGGAAACTCAAAATGGGATCTCCACTTTAAGAATCTAGGAAGGTGAAACTAAGAGTGGGATCTCCACTCCGAGAATCAAAAAGATTCGGATAACCCTAACTGTCGGAAGGTTTGATTACCGAACTAAAGATGGATTTCTCGTTTATCGAGAGTAAATTATGATTTTGGTCCTTATGTAGGAAGGTTTGACCAAGCGGGAGTTTAAGGTGATCCTAACTGTAGGAAAGTTTGATCACTCGATTTAAAAGTAGACCTCTCGTTCATTGAAGGAATCGAGAGGGAATTTTGACTGTGGTCCTAACTGTAGGAAGGTTTGACCAAGTGAGAGTGGGAGTGTGAGATGACCCTAACTTTTATAGGTTTGATCACTCGATTTGTGGATCCCTCGTTCATTGAAGGAATCGAGAGGGAATTTTGATTGTGGTCCTAACTGTAGGAAGGTTTGACCAGGTAGACAACGGGAGTGGGAGTACAAATCATAGTGGGAGTGTTGACTCGTACAAATCACTCAAATGGGTTCCTGGTGTTAAGTGACAAATACTTAACACGGAGAGGCTTGACAGTCGTCAATGATCAAGATGTTAAAATTCCAAGTACTATTTCTAGAATTTAATAATGGGAATGTTGAGTGCACAGACGCATCAGAAGTTTAAGTGGATTCAACCGAAAGAAATTTTGGTGGTCCCACTATCAATTAGTCTGATCAGTGGGGGATTTTGTGATGGAAGACTGTGAGTCATCAAACACCAATGATAGTTTTGTGAGGGAAAATTGATCCAACGAAGTGAGCGAATCTCGTCTTAGCAAAAGAGTATTCGGAAATCACAGTGGGAGTTTAGTGTTTATCACTTTGTTCGTAATGATTGTGTTATACCTAATAAAATTACATGTATTATTCTTCCGAGAACTTCCCATTACATAAATCATCCACCCCCAGCTTCCTTTGCGAAACTGGGTCTAATATTGTACTTAGTTGGATGACCAGATTATCCTTAAGAGTACCAGGTATGGCACTCTTCAGGAATTTCCCGTGAAAAAAAGGAAACAGTTTAGACTCATATACCTGTTAGAGTATCAGGGAACAGTTCAACCTCATATATCGGTTGGAGAATTGAGAAGTAGTTTATACTCGTATACTCTTCGGAGTGTCGGAAGGAGCAATTTATTTTATACTCGTATACTCTTCGGAGTGTCGGAAGGAGCAGTTTATACTCTTATACTTTTCGGAGTCTTCATTCGACTTAATTGAGCATTATGACGCCGGCTTCAACCAAGGTTTGGATGCTATTCTTGAGAGCGAAGTAAGCCTTGGTAGGATGAAGGATCCTCCTATGGTACGCATAGTATTTTGAATCCAAAGTATCATCAGCTTCCTCCTTATTTGTGATAGGTGAAAGTTTGATCTTGTTGTTCTCAAGGAGGGACTCAAAAATTACTGGAACGTCTTCGTCTTTGAAAGAGTATTCTTTTTTGAGTCTTGAATCCGAAGTCTTTTACTATCTCCGGGATTGCTGTTGTGACGCCTGATTAGCGTCAATAGCTGCTGCAAGTGCCTTTCCCTTACCACAGGAGGCGAAGTTCGAGTTTGGAGGATTAGCCGTCGGTTGGCTCCTCTCGGCCTTCTTCCTTTGGAGGAAGCGTTCGGCCCGTTCTTCGTGTATCTTCAACTCTTTCCAGGTGTTAGATGGTGCGACTCCCATTACTTCCAAGATATCAATGGAGAGGTTGTTATGACAGGTTTGGAGGATAAAGTCCTCTATGATCAGATCTCGGTAGTTCATCGCCTTATTCCGGAAGCATTTGACGAAGTCGTCGACCTTCTCGTCGTATTCTTGTTTCTCATCGAAGAGCATCCTAATCAACACCTCGGCGTCATCATCAAAGAAGTGAGCGAGGAACATGCTCTCCAGGACTTCCTAGTTGTTGAAACTTCCAGGCTTGAGACGGCGGTATCAATCGAAGGCGGACCCGTGAAGGGTGCCAACGAATGACCAGACCATCAATATTTCATTGCCAGAGATAACACCCAAGTAAGACTTAAAATAGATCAGATGCTGAGTGGGTGAGCCCTTCCCGTCAAACAACGTAAAGTTGATCAGGTTGAACTTTGCTAGATATGGGACCGACTCCTACTCTCTTGTATAGGGACATGAAATGCCGGTCCTTTTCACCTCTCGAGCAGACATCAGAACATTGATTTTGCTCTCGAGATCCTTTATCTTTTTATCCTCATTCGTATCTCTCCTTGGTAGATTCTGAGGAGGAGAAATAGGGACCACCCCCGGCGTTATTATTCTTAATGGGGCCATCCCTAGTGTTTTGGTCAACGGGAGGGTTATCAGCATTAATGTATTCATCCACGTCTGAATCACTAGCTGCTTGGCTAATATTGTTGCGACGACTGGATTCACCTAGCTGATTCGACAAGGCTCGGATCTGTTGGTCATGCTCTTCCCTTATCCGCAGCATAGCCATTTTCATTTCGAACTTGAATGTTTGCTTCTGCTTGGCTAGAGCATCCTCAACCATTTTAGCTACTTCCTCGGTGTTAATCATAAACACTTTGTGGGATTGTCCTGGGCTGGATACTGTTTTGTCAGAAACGACTGCAGAGTTAGCATCTGATACTTCATTATCCATGGATAATCCCCTCTGCATTCTCTGATAATCCCTACGTCTAGTGGTCCCTACGCGTAGCTGAGTCAGACGATGCAATACAAGGGGGTCGGAGCTAGAAGGTCGAGCCGACTTTCCCTTATCAACCATATTTACAGTAACTTTCGGAAATTCGTCACCTTGAACGACCGATCATTTCTTATGCAAACGCTTTGGCTTGGACTTAGTTGTTCCATTGGAGATCCTCTCGAATACCAGGACCCTCTGCGGAGCGATCTTGGGGCATATACATGCTGATAATACTATCCTGATAATGTTGGTGTACGGACAGTAAGAGTCCATTTCTCGGGTGCCTCTCTTTTGAGATCTGTTCGTACCACCAGCCCAATAGTACAACTCATCGGTATGATAACCGGAGTAATCTATCGCATGTTGGCACAACTTCTCAGGTATAATGTCGTCATCTGACGAACACATTTCCTTTGAGGACTTGTTATCTTGATGGCATTCTCAAGAGTCACACGTTTGGAGCCACGCTTTCGTGAGTGCGGGACCTTAACGGGCTCTTGGATACTGACTTGCAGTCCGAGGCGGTCAGTTACAGGAGGTTTCCCATTATAGAAAGGTTCTGACTTGTTACGAGGGCGTGTGCGACCCCCAGCTCGAGTAGTTGCTCGGGGTTCAATCACCGGATCCAAGCGCTCTTTATTAGAACTTTGCATTGATCCTCGTACAAAGGACCCAGACAATCTGCCATCCTCATCTTGAATTGGGATAAGTCCATGTTGTCGCGGGGCTTCACCAGAGGTGCGAGATTAATTGAAGTAGAGACAGGACTCAATGGAATAGGTGCAGAATATCTCCTGTCTTGACTCTGGCCCGGATCAGACCTTGGTGACCCGCGGCTTGGAGGGTCGGATTTGGATAACCCACGGCTTGGAGGGTCAGATCTGAGTATCCTGCGGGCTGGAGGGTCTGATCTAAGTGTCCCGCGGGCTGGAGGGTCGGATCTGGGTGTCCCACGGGCTGGAGAGTCAGATCTGAGTGTCCCGCAGGCTGGAGGGTCGGATCTGAGTATCCCACAAGTTAGAGGGTCGCATTAAAGTGTTTCGCCGGTTAGAGGGTCGGATCTGAGTGTCCCGCGGGCTGGAGGGTCGGATCTGGGTGTCCCTCGGGCTGGAGGGTCGGATTGAAGTGTCCCGCGGGTTGGAGGGTCGGATCTGAGTATCCCGTGGGCTGGAGGGTTGGATCTGGGTGTCCCACGAGCTGGAGGGTCGGATTGAAGTGTCCCACGGGCTGGAGGGTCATATTTGAGTGTCCCGCGGGCTGGAGGGTCAGATCTGGGTGACCCGCGTTTTTCGATCTTATCGGCCGCCGATTCAGACTTTGGCCTCCAAGTTTGGTGCAGCCTTGGTTGTTTCTTGGCTATGTCATTCTTCTGCATCTTTTGTGCCTTTTGCACAAGAGTTCGCACGTGTGCAAGCAACATGCGGCGTTTCTGAATCCGCTCCTCAAGAGTTGAATGGGTCCTTTTGACTTGGATCCATTCACATGTTGATGATTTAGAGGAGGAGGGGTTGTTCGCTCACTGTTGTGGTGGTTGATGCTTTCTGGACTTTAGATTCGTTTCGTAGCGAATCCCGTCAACCGGCTCCAAAACTTTAGCAAGTTGACGCGCGAGTCGTTGGCGTTGCCTTTGGCGTGCCCTCTTTGATAGGATCGGCGTGCCTTCGGTACTCAACTCCCTAATTGAGGAGAAGTTCAGATCTACAGATCCAGCTTTGTTGGAGGCCGGAGGAGCATTGCAAGGTGCAGCTACCGCAGCAATGAAGGCGTTGATCTTCCTGCGCTTACGAGTGGAGGAGGATCTGGAGGAGGAGGAGGATGACAGATACTCCTCATACTTCTGTTAGTCGAACTCGTACTCGACCTTTTCTTTAACCTAGATCAGGATCCGTGGTTACGACACGACAGCTTCGGCAGCGAAGCTGTTGGCTCCCACTGTGGTCACCAATTTGTTTTCGTCAAAAGTTATTGTTTTCATTGTTATTGAACTGATTACAACTTTGGTCATTACAATAAACTCAAATAAAATAAAAAAAGTTGATCTTTTTATAAGATCTCCTTACACAATGAAAATAAAAATTTTACAACTTTATCAAACAAACGCAGAGAGATCGTTTATCGGTCTTCTGCTTGTGCGGGATCTTTGCATGTGCTGGAGACGTTAATATCCATAGACCACCTACGAATCAAATCCGGTTGACAGAATGATTAATCAGAGCTCCTACTTCACGAAGAAAGTATTCACTACAGCGATGATCCCGACCAAGCGAGATCACGGCTCTTCTCGAGATTAAGACTAAGCTTAAATCCGGAGATCCCGACCAAGCGAGATCACGGCTCTTCTCGAGATTAAGACTAAGCTTAAATCCGGAGGAATATGGGACAGGTCTCAGATCTCTCAAACTCCACTCTTTATGCACAGGAACTCGCCAAGATCTGCTAACCCTTACTGTAAATTCGTGGCTCCACTCTCCAATTCGGCAGTATTTATCCCTCTTGATGTCCTCCTGTGAAATGAATCCCTCGGCCTGTATTTATAGGCTTCGGTTGGGGGTTTCGGATAAGAATGAGTGATTTAGCCTTATCTTCAGTCAATAGCGGCCTAACTATGTTTGTGGATAATATCAAGTCTGTTGGGAACCCCTGGAATAGATAAATCCCGAGAAAACCACTCAAAACCATCAAAAACACGTTTTCAGGTCAAACCTGCGTGACGGATGGATCCGTCCCGCGTTGGCGCGGGTCAGACGGATCCGTCCCGCGGTTACTGTAGCACGGATCCGTCTTGCTATAACTATAGCGTGGATCCTCCCTACGGTTACTATAGCACGGATCCGCCGCGGATACTGTAGCGCGACTATAGCGTGGATCCTCCCTACGGTTACTATAGCACGGATCCGCCGCGGATACTGTAGCGAGCGCGGATCCGTCCCGCGGTTACTATAGCACGGATCGGTCCCGCGGTTACTGTAACGCGGTATTATAGCGGCCTTAACCCACTCATCCGACCTCAGAATAAGGTGATTCAAGATGTGTTAGAAAGCTGACGAAGAGACCTTCAACTTTTGTTTTGAATTTTTCCAGATTCAAATTGTATCATGATCAAAATATCAATTCTTTATGTGGACCACTTTAACGTGTTTGACACTTTCTAACTTCTTCGGACTTGTATTGCGCATTTCATCATTCCGTTGACTTGTACACTCCAATGACTCACTTTGTATATTCATTAGCTTCCATGGGACCAGATAATCATTTTCTGATTTGAATGATGATGCTTATCGTCTGCATTTCGTCTCGAGCTGTGTGTAAGAACCTATAGGCATTTTTATACGCCTACAGCGGTCGACCGCCAAGGTCAACCGCCAGATCCTGTAAGCATTTTTTAAGTTTTTTTGTTGGTCGCGGTCGATCGTGGTGGTCAACCGCGTAGCGGGTCAGGCACATATGTTGGTTTCCTGTTCTTATTTGACTTTAGTGTTTATATAAATACCAATAAACATTCTAGGGTTTCTTTGGCTTTGTTTGGAGATTGGTTTGGGGATATTTGAGCACCGAAAAAGGAGAGTTTTTCTGAGCAATTGTTTGAGGGTTTATTTGGAGAGATTAAGAGATTTGTTGGTGAGATTAGTTGATTCCTTTGAGCGTTTTGTAATCTCAGTTTGTACTCTTCTTCTCTATTAGTGAAAACCCAATCCCCTTCTTGCCCCGTGGACATAGGCAATTTGTCGAACCACGTAAAACTATTGTGTTTGGATTTGTGTCATTATTTTGATTTGTTTGGCCTTTATCTCGATGTTTGTTTGATTTGATTCTTGAAGCACGTTCGTTTGGTTGTCTCGCTTCCGCGCTGCGCACAACAATTGGTATTAAAGCTTCAGATTTCAGATCTAGGGTTTTGTCTTGGTTGGAGGAGTAGATCAATTTGGAAGTTCGGCTATGACTTTGTTTGGTGAGAAAGGTAGGATCTTTTTTGTAAAGACTCTATCTTTTTCAATTTGGATCTATTCTTCGTTTGTTCCGTATTGGTTTGTTAGCGCTTGGGCTATTTGGAGGAGTAGATTGCTTTGGAGGCTCTTCGAGGGCTTCGTTTGGAGATAAAGAAGGGAATTTTCCTATTTGTGGATCTCGTTGCCATCATGCGGGGTGAGATCGTTTGGAGACCCTTGTTAGGGTTTCAAGTGGAGGTAAAATTCTCTCATTTATCAGTTTGGATCTATTCTTCATTTGTTGGTGCTTTGAGATAGTTGGCCGAGATAGAAGGATTTGAGGCTGGGTTATTTGTTTGTTGATATGATGCATTGGATTATTGAGAAGTGCCATTCACCTGCATATTGAAGTCTTTTGAGCACGTTGGTATGAGCAAGGAGACCGAGGTAGAGTTTGGCACTTCTATTTGATGATTGAGGGTCTTTTGAGCACGTTGGTATGAGCAAGGAGACCGAGGTAGAGTTTGGCACTTCTATTTGATGATTGAGGGGTCTTCTATTTGGTGTTCATTCAGGCATTGACCGAGGTAGAGTTTGGCACTTCTATTTGATGATTGAGGGGTCTTCTATTTGGTGTTCATTCAGGCATTCGAGGGCCTTCCAAAGAGGCATCATTGGAAAGTAAATTGGTGTTTTGGTTTCCTATGTTAGTGATTGTATTAGGCATTTGTGGGTTGCAACCAAGTCCCGCTGGTTTTAAAGTCCTAGTAGTCAACAACAGTTAAAGAAGTGTATCGGGAGTAAGGTGAAGGTACTTCATTCTGATTGTAGAAGGAGGTACAAGAGGGACCTACTATATTTGTGCCGAGCTCATGGCAGTTTGAGACACTTCATTAGAGAGGAAACATTGGGGCGATGAGATGAGATGACAGTTTCGATGGGTCGTTCCTTTCTGAAGGTAGATCGACGTTTGATGTCGAGCATTGGCATTAGTGTGCGGGCTTCGACATATTTGGGTCATCTTAGTCATAGGTCGCCAACTGCTGTATTTAGAGATTTTGGATCTGGTGGAGCTACTTTAGATTTTAGCTGACGTCGGATATTTGGTTACCCAGCATTTGGTCACATCGAGGATGTGAGATTTGATCCGATTGCGCGTTTGGGATTCGGAGGCTCATTTGATTGTAGGTATATCACATTAGACTCTCGGTAGGTAGAGAGTGTTGATCAGATCGTTTGGATATCGCAGCAGGTGGAGGGTGATGCTACTCCATGTTGGGTGGAGTTTACTCCACATACTCAAGATCATACTGCATCGTTTGGGATTCCAGCTGAGGTGACACAGATTGGGGATCATTTGGAATTGGATGCAGATGATATTGGTGAAGAGTTGTTGTTGGCCGCGGTCGACCGCCAGACCCTATAAGCGTTTTTCAGGTTTTGTTGTTGGTCGCGGTCGACCGTGGCGGGCGACCGCGTAGCGGGTCAGGCCCATATGTTGGTTTCCTATTCTTATTTGGTTTTGGTGTTTGTATAAATACCAATACACGTTTTAGGATTTCTTTGGCTTTGTTTGGAGATTGGTTTTGGGATATTGGAGCACAGAAAAAAGAGTGTTTTTCTGAGCAATTGTTTGAGGGTTTATTTGGAGAGAATAAGAGATTTGTTGGTGAGATTAGTTGATTCCTTTGAGCGTTTTGTAATCTTAGTTTGTACTCTTCTTCTCTATTAGTGAAAACTCAATCCCCTTCTTGTCCCGTGGACGTAGGCAATTTGCCGAATCACGTAAAACTATTGTGTTTGGATTTGTGCCATTGTTTTGATTTGTTTGGTTTTTATCTCGACGTTTGTTTGATTTGGTTCTCGAAGCACGCCCGTTTGGTTGTCTCGCTTCCGCGCCGCGCACAACATCTAAGACTACTTCTGCTCGAGCTGCCAGAATGCAAGAGAGAAGAAGAAAGAGGATTGCTGAAAGATTACAAGTTGTGGATGCTATAGGAAGAGAGAATAGGGGCCTTGCGGACATAGTGATTCAGCTGGAATGATCTCCAAGCACAGAGAATTAAGTGTTTCCTGCTTTTTTTTGTTCAAAAGCTTTGTTTGGTTGTGAAACATTCTACTATTCTGGTTTGGTAGTAGTTGTTAAGTTTTTTTTCCTTTTTGGGGAAGTTTAAAGCTCTCTTCAAGAGTGTGTCCTTTTGTTTTGTAAATCTAGTCTGAACTTGTGTACACATTCTTGGTTGGGGATGTGTATCATTATGTAACAACCAGGTTTTATTAATTTAGCTGGCTAGATTACTGTTATTGTAATCCATCCTTTTTCTTTAAAAAAAAAGAAAAGAAAAATAACTACCTGAGTTATATCGTTAATGCTCGTGCCAGTGATTCTCAGTTTCTTGATGGGGCCGGCCATCTTCTTCATGTGATCGGTTGATGCTCTTTTTGTTGTCCATGTCTGCTAGGGTTCCAAAAGCATGCAATTTTCTCAGC
>NC_033797.1:14931945-14955833 GCF_001876935.1 Asparagus officinalis
AATTGAGAAAGCATTCAAATAAATAATAACTTTAAAATTGAAATGAATGAGGACCGGTCTCCCAAAATGTAAAAGAAGAAACTGAAGCAACACCGGAAACATTACAAGATTGTCAATCCGTGGAGTCCGGAAACATTTTTTACCAAAATCAACCTAGTCTTGGTGATGTGGCTGAAACTAGGTCGATCTTGATAAATATTTTGCAAGTAGGTCAAAATTTTAATAATTTTGTTTTTCAAATGATCTATTCCAAAAATTCATCCTTCATCTTTATATTAGCTTTTAGCCCAAATGTTCTTTAACTGGGAGATTTGCTAGGTTTGTTGTTGACATTAGCCACAGAAAAGCGTACTGGCCATCCACAGGGAAGTAATTCTCAATTGTCCGGATCACCCACGGGCAGAAATAAGTTTATTATTGCTTAGAATCCCAACATGCAGAATCAATAGATATATTTGAGCAGCCCTCCTAATCAACCAAATACCACCTAGACCTCCTATTAGTGAATGCTACGCCAAAAGCGCAAATCTGAGCTCATGCCAGATTCAGAGCAACAACACATCACATTTCTGGCAATCTCATTTCACGGTATGTGAAACATCTTGTGATGGATTCAAATAAACCCAATTTCTTTGAATTAAATACAAAAACGAATAAACGCTGCAACAACAGTCTCATATGTTCCAACACAAACATGGTTCGAGCAGTCATACATATATTGAAGATCATAACCACATAACCTTGCAACAGTATATAATCATACAACAACAAAAAAGAAAAAAATTGATGAGTAACAAATACTGCCACTATTCAGTGACTCCAAATAAACACAAATCACCCAGATCTCATCCTGTTAAGTTGGTTCAAAGCAGGCTGGAGAATATTGTACAACACCCATCCAATCGCCGGAGCAACAACAAACAGCAGCAGCAATCCCCTGCTATCGCTCGAAGAAGCAGCAGCAGCGTCAGCAATCAAAGCCAACTCATTAGCATTAGCACTCCCTGGCATCATAAAACCTCCAGCAGCCAAACCTCCACCAACACCAAGCCCAACAATGATCCCCTTGCTCCTCATCCTGTTGAGTTGGTTAAGAGCAGGCTGAAGAATATTAAAGAGAACCCAAGCGATGGCGGGAATTAAGGGTAATAAGAGAGCAAGTCCCCTGTTATCTCCTTCAGCTATGTCAGCAATCTGCTGAGCTGCAAAGGCTGCATCGGTGGAGCTCAGAGTGGAGAAGATTGCTCCAGCAATGGCTGCAGCTGCTCTCGGGTTAGGTTTGGAGATCGAGAGGCCTTTGGGGAGGTTGTTAAGGGAGAGGAGGGAGATTGGTTTTGTGATTGATTGCTTTGGTGGTGAGTTGATGCTCATGCACTTGGCATTAAGAATGGCCATGGAGGAAATGGTTGCCATTGGAGACTGCCTTTGGTCTGGATGGAGGAACTTTGGAGGGGTTTGAAGAGAGTTAGTGGGATGTATGGTGATTGAAGAGGAGTTAGGAAAAGGAATATAGATGGGATAAGTGTGCTGGATTCTCACCTTATCATATTGGTAGCCAGAGGAAGGATATCAGCCTCATGTTTGATACTAGAAACTCTATTTCTTATCACCTTTGGTGTTATGTGACGTTTGAGCATGAGGACCAAATTTACAATTATGACCTACAATATTCTGAAATCTAGTGCAACGTAAATTTACAATTATTGGCTAGAATGTTCTGGAATTGTATAGGGTTCAAAGGTTTGATACTTCGAAGAGAGAGTTTGAACCGTGAGTCTTATCAAGAGAGAAGAGGAAAGCTACGTAAGTAAATTAACAGTTCTCACATTTACTGAAAAAGTAAAAAAGAAAATTAAAATAAAATAAAATCTAGTCGTATAATCAAGATAACCAATAATTAACATCTAGATGGAAGAATTGTTGCATCAACTAGACTACTACAGATGGTCAATACTGAAATTCATGAATTAAAAATGTCTATTTAAAAGTTAGTCAGCTTTGTATAACAAAGAAACAATTTACTCATCTACAAGTCGACTGAAACTGTTTTTCAGTGCAAAACCAAGCAACCATCAAAATAAAATGATAAGAACTAAAGAAATGAACTAAAAGCTAGATACTATCAGGGAAATAAGAAAAATCTTAAATTTACTATCAACAGCAGTAAGGAGAAAAGGCTAGTCTATTTAACTTTCCTATATAAACGAACCACAGAAATAAAATTGATGATTTCTTCTCAACATACCAGCTGCCAGGTTTCAGTTGGCATCTGCTCTCATACAAGTTGGTGTTTGCTCCTTCTTTACATAATCACTTGTATCTTGGCTTTGCGGATTAGATGCAACTTCCAGGTTCCAACAACATACAGCTTCGTTAAATAATCACCTGTATCTAGGCTTAGATTATATTTCTTAGTATTTAATTCACACCATATAACCAATACGCTAACATAAACTACTCGATACAGTACTGATACCATACAACAGACAAACCTAATGAAGATAGTTCTGCAAAATAATGTTGGTATAAGAAAAAGTAGTCATGAAACATACTCTCTTAGTACTTTTAATGTCATAAATATTTTTAAAAAAAAATTATTGAACTGTTCAAGAAATGAGACCCATATTGCAACAAGAGCATGACTGACTGGGACTTTAAACATGAAAAAAGAAGTTTCAATAGATAAAAAATGCAGCTGAATATGGATATGGGCCCTAAAGAGACAAAAAATTACTTTCAAATAGAGTAATAAGACTCCGAATGAGTCAAGTCAAGTTGAGCGAACCTTTTCCCCACTGGCCAAGACAAGCTGAGCGAAGGATCATATGTATTTTCAGTCGTGCAGACTTCTAGAGGAAACGTCTGCAAAATTATTTCCAACAGCTGTGACAGCACCAAGATAAGGTAAAGCAGTCATTTGAGTCAGTAATATAAGGCCTCAGGTTCTTTTCAAAAGGTGGATGAGGAGAGGCGATAAGGACTACCATACACAATAAAATATGACCTCCAATTTGTCGTAAGGATGCTCATGAGTTGAAACTCAGATTTACATGTACATACATGCTATAATAACAGAGTGGTCTCATTTCTATTTTACAAATATACAAGAACCTGAATTCAGACAGTTTACAAGATTTCCAACTCTAAGAAGTTTACATCTAAAGCCAATAAATCTTAATGTGCATCAATACAGCCTTGTTCATGGCAATAGTTACCAAACTTCTCCTCATCTATGGACCTTTAAGGAAACTGTACTCTGGATAGCGTTGCTAAGTTTTAACGATCAGAATTTTTAAAGGATATGAAATCATTGGGAAGCAGGCTGTTGTAGTATAAACCAAAATGCACTAGGGCTTAGCTACACCCGTGGGTTTGATACCCGTGGTCCGAAGAATTGTGGATAAGTTCTTTCACCAAACCAAAAAAAAAGAAGTTACTAAAGCGATATGCTAAACTAATTCCAAGCAGTCTGCAGGTGATGTATTATTGTTGATCTCAGACTGGAAAAGACTAGGTTAACCTTTGTCTATGATTTGGGGACCGGAGCTTTAGATTGTTTCCCCACGCATCTTACACATTGGCATTGCTTTCATCAAGTTTGATTTTGCAGCATCAAGGAGAGGGTCCGATTGCAGAGCCTTCTTAAAACAGTTTCTGGCTTCCTCCCATCGGCCTTCAGCCACAAACACAAGACCCAGGTTGTTGAGCGATGGTGCATATCCTGGGCAGAATTCCAGAGACTTTCGGAATATTTCCTTTGCATGTTCAAATCTTTTCTCCTGACGGTACAGATTTCCAAGGTTAGAAAGGATAGCATGTAGCTGCTGAGTTGTTGCTAAAAAGAGTGCACGCTTGTATACTTTCTCAGCTGAAGATGGGTCGACGGATAGTTGCAATGCAATACCTGGAGAAGAAAGACCAAGAGATCCTTGAGTGATGTGCATTCAAAAGGTGCTGAAACTACATTTTTCATCAACTCATTTCACACAAGAAACAACTAAGCTGGTAGGCTCGTGACAAAATCTCTCAGCAAAAAAACCCTTAGAAAATATATATTTGATAGCACATATTATATAGACACATTCTAAAACAAACATGAAATAATCAATGATCATCCCCATTATGGTTTTCTCAACTATGATATTGGTTAACAGTCATTAAATCTATAAGGAAAAGGTTCATAGAAAGATAATATGCATTTAACAGCAAATTTTGTAGGCATATCTCTAGAGTATGAAATAATTAGATAATATGAATCCCCCAGTCACTTTCATGATCTCAAACACGGTTTCATCAGATTTCAGATTATTAAACCATTAGCATAAGTTATAAAACGATCAATTCTCCGGTCAAAATTTAGATTACCAAGTTCTTCGATTAACTATCATGCTTTAAACAAAGATATCAGTGTTGGAGCCCAATCAATGACTGCACCTTGTTAAATCTTAAACTTTAACAAACAGCACGCCTTGCTATAATGTTAAGTTTCACGCACGCATGCGCGCACCCACACACCCACATGCGCGCGCGCACCCGGGCCCACCCGCCTGCACACACGTACCCACCACACACTTTGCACATGCATAAATGTGTCAAAAGAAAAATACTTAGTATGGTTTCCAGGAGAAATACAGATGAAAGAAACTCCTTCATTTTACTTATTTAGATGAGAGGGGTTCGCAAGTGAGGATTGAAATTCCCGCACCCTTAACAGAATCTTTCTGGCTTATCACACATTCCGTGAAAGAAAACCAGATGGCAAAAGGAAACGCCATGATTACTGAGATTACAACATGTAGTTATGAATACTTGCCAGTTTTCCAATTGATACCCCACATAAAGAGGAATATCTGATGGAAAAAATAAAAAAGTAATGATTACCGAGATTCGACCATGCATAACTGCATTCTCTGCATCGAGCTACTGCAGCTTTTAAGAATTTCACTGATGTCTTGAACTGTGTAGTACATAGATTGTGTAGACCAAGTTGATGCCATTGCACAGCATCATCTGGATCTTCCTCAATTGCCTATCAAAACCAACAAACACGTGTAGGATAAGAGATGGAGAAACAAGGAATGCAGAACTTCAACATGGAAGTCATGTGAAAGACACTATGCACTTCTGAAGCCTAATGTGAAGATGACTTCTTGAATGATCATCTTTATATTGACAACTTAACATCAGTTGATGGGAATTTATTGGAGTTCTTATAATAAGAACAAGAAAGAGAACCTTCATATTGTACAAGCATACAACACGTGTTAGATAAAGTAGCAAAATACATGCAATAGTTGCAGGCCACGTGGTTTTAAACACCCCGATCAATCCCCAGTCCGAATATTCCCACATTTGGCCTTGCATGAATAAACAGGGTTTTCTGATGTTTGCAACAAAGAATACATGACATACTATATAGTTAAATACTTCATCAAATGTATTATATTTGGCACTTTGGCTTATCTTGGATCTTAGCGTGCAAGTCTCTACAGCATACATATCATCTTCCGAGGAACTAATTCATGTATTTCAAGTAAACTCTTCCCAAAAGAAAGTTTAAGAAAATGAAAGATGGTTGTCTACTCGAAGCACAAAAATGACAAAAACAATTGAAAGACACATAGCTTCAAGGGAATAGTTTATTGGCTTTTTCATGATATGATTATTGAGTAACCTTTTAATGTGCTAAATACAAGAGTCACCTGCTTTAATGCATAAAGAGCTCGGTTTTCTGCCTCTTCCAAATCTTTCTCTCCAGTCTCAAATGCTGCTGCAATTTCATGCTGAGCTCTTTGAGCCATTGCTAGCCCCGCCCATGCTATAGGAAGATCAATTACAGCAGGATCGCCTTCCTTTAAAATTGACATCATTTCATTTGTGGCCCAGGAAATTTGTTCTGTACAATCTTGAGACCTTTCAGCATCTTTTATTCGATGAGTGGCAACAGCATAACGAGCAGACATTTGATTTGGCTCTAGCTTTGCTGCCTGTACAAACATGAGAATGTAGCAACAAAAATCTAAGGACCAGGACAACAAACTCTCCTGATATTCAAGCCTAAGGAATAAATTTCATGCTTAAACTTCCATTGCATAGATACCAAATGAACTATATTGCATAACAAGATAAAGAATATAACATTTGTCAGATATCCCACAAATAAACAAATGTTATAACTATCATGATGTTGACCAAGTTCTACATCTTATAAAACTTAGTAAGCAGGTGGAAAAGATGCAGAGAAAAAATAAGGTGCTCCACCATGTTTCTAGAACCCAACTAACCAGAGCTATGAACGATGGACCAAAATCTTATCAGGACTTATTACCAATAACATTCGGTATCAACACCCAATTATCAGTTTTCTCCAATAATATTAAGCAAATGTTCATGGATTAAGGAACTTTACAGAAGAAAAGTTTATACCTGTTCTAAGCACTTCTTTGCATTCCTATAATCACCGACCACTTGGTATGCATTTGCAAGGTTCACCCATAATGGGCCAGCTTTAGGATCAACTCTCAGCGCTGCAAGTAAGCAATCTTTAGCAACAGTTCCAGCTTCAACTTGTTGTACATAAGCCCCTTCTCCTGCATTAGCTCCTGGACCTGGAAGTTGAACAAAAGATTAGAATGTTTCAGTGTATACTCAATTGTCACTTTTAAGAAACTATCTCAGTTTACTCTCAATTATCATTTTTTAAAAGCTATACCGGTTTACTCTCAAGTATCATTTCCGCTGCTGTTTTTATATTACTTGGTAATACTAATTCTCTTATTGACAAAATAGCTCTCATATGCAGAAAGAATAGAATTTGTTCAAATGACACCAATAAGAAATCTACAGTTTATGGTAGTAACTGACAATGCAGCCAAAGAGAGATATTTGTCAATCCATAAACAAAATATGATAGGAATCTTGACCTCAAGATTAGTTTATTTTGATGATAACAAATATTATATGTTGTATGTATTATGTGCTAACATTTGTTTTGCAGTATCAGAGCTATATCAACAATTATATTCAAAGAGATACTCAAGACATAGATGAGTATGAAGCAAAGAAGAAGATATACTTTATCGTCAAAATGTAATTTTACATTTTCTTTGCTTAGAAATTTGTACAAGCCTTGATCAATCACACACATGCACACGCATAGTGTTAGAACACACTAACACATGCTAAGTGTGTTGGTTAACAATAAAAACCCCTATGTTAGCCATTAGAGTTTATAAATATTAAGTGAGTCTTAAAACATTTCATTTATACCTCTTAACAATTAGAATCTGGAAAAACTCAAAAGATCAAAATTATAGGTCTATTCAAGAGCTTTCCAACAAATCTTAAATCACCTCATTCCGATATTTGATGAGAAAGTTGCAGTCAAAATACTGAAAAGAAAATTCCAGAATCTGCGAGTTTACAATATAGTCAACTACTATGCCTTGTAGTCGGCTACTAAGCAATTTTCTGACTTCACAGAGTCTGTTTAGACTCAGTGTAGTCGACTACTATGACTTGTAATTTCTGACTTCACAGAGTCTGTTTAGACTCAGTGTAGTCGACTACTATGACTTGTAATCGACTACAGATGCAGTTTTTTCAGATTTGTCTGTTTAGACTCAGTGTAGTCGACTACTATGACTTGTAATCGACTACAGATGCAGTTTTTTCAGATTTCAGGTTTTGAATAAGTGACTGTTTATAGTCGTTTTGTGGATGTTAATTGGGTTTAAAAGTATGTCATTTCAGAGGCTATAAATAGGTTTAAACATCAGAAAACAAGCACCAAGTTTTGTACTTGTAAGATTCACATATTGTGTAAATTAACTCTCTAAACTTTCAGTTCTTTTGATCTGTTTTTCCATAAAAGAGAGTTTCTGATATTGATTTTATTCCTATCATTCTTAAAGCTTGTTTAGGCAATATTCAGAGTGTTAAAAAGATTGATAAGTCACTGTTACACGTTCACATCCACATCAATGCTTATAGGATTGGAATTGTACATTGATTCAAGGAAGGTTCTCTCAGGTTTGAGAGGGTTGATCTCTTAGTCTAGAGATCGGTATGATGATTGGCATGGTCTTGTCAATTGGGTTGCAATTTGCATAGTGTTACAAATTGGTCAGGTTTGCTTTTGATTTGTAAGGTTTCAAAATAATAGTTGAAACTCTCAAGCGGGATTTGCTTGGGGACTAGATATACACCGGGGAGGTGGAACCAGTATACATGCTTGTGTTTGTGATATTTATTTTCTGAGATTGTCATTCTTTCTTTGCAATTTATAATCTACTTTGTAAACTCACCCTCTAATGTTTAAGTGTAAAGCTTCCGCAGATTTTTATAAGCACGCACTCTATTCTTAAGGGTCATGATCCTACACTTGGTATACATAAGCAAAAACAGGACCCTACGATTGGTACCAAAACAAGGTAAAAGATGACATCAACAAATACATTACAATTCAAAGAAGGACATTCTACAAATCATCCACCAATGTTTGATGGACTAAATTACAACTATTGTTAGTGTCGGAAGAAAATCTATCTCCAATCAATTTGCTACGAAGTTTAGAACATTGTGGAAATAAAATATGAGAAGCCAACCACTCCTTTCACGGAATGGACTGCATCTCAAAGGAACAATACAAACTTGGATTCTAAAGCAATGAATGTCTTATTTTGTGCTCTTGACAAGAATTGAGTTTAATAGGGTATCAACGGTCACATTCGCATATGATATTTGGCACACACTCGAGGTAACTTATGAAGGTACAAGTAATGTTAAAGATACTAACAATAATTTTATTTGTTATGGTTACAATAAGCCAGGACATATCAAGAATGATTATCCCCTTCTAAAATCAAAGTCAAAATCTATAAAATTCAACAAGAAAAGGAATGCTTTGACGGCTACATGGGATGATAATGATGATTCATCTACGGATGAAGAAATCGAAGAAAATGAAAGCGCTCATATGTGTTTTATGGCACAAGATGAAGTAAGTGACAATGAAGAGCTTTTAGATGCTTTCAATGAATTATATGAAATATTTTTGAGATTAAAGGTTTCACATAAATTTCTTAAAGGTGAAAATAAAAAATTACTTGAAGAAATTTCTGATTTTAATTCTTCTACTATTTCTAATTCTCAAGTAATTGAATTGAAAGGAAAATAAATCCTTGCTTAAAGAAAATCATATTTTGACTAATGAGAATGTTTATCTAAAATCAGAATGCAATGATTTAAAAAATCGCATTAATGTTTTAGATAAAGATATTTCTTCTATTAAATTAAAATATGATGATATATGTTTGAATGTTAGTAAATTCAATAAAAGTAAAGAGAATTTGAATAATTTGCTCTCATTTCAAAAATCTTCAAACAATCATTTTGGCATTGGATTTGTTCCTAAGTATTTTACAAAGAATGATTATGTTTTGAAGAATAATAATAAGAATATTCATGCTAAACAAAATAAATATATATGAATTCCTAAGAATTTGAATATTCATGATAGGAATGATTATATTTCATCTTATATGTATGAAGTTTGCAATTCAAAGAATTACACTTATGTAAATAAATGGAAACCAAATTCCAAATGGATTTGGATTCCTAAGGGCTAATCCTAATCGGTGTTGTAAATAGCGGCGTTATAGCGCCGCTATTCGCGGTCGCAGGGGGTCAGCGCAACGCTTAAGGGGTTCGCGGCGTGATTAAGCGGAGAAAACCGCTATTTGCTAGATTAGCGGGCGATAGCGCAAATAAGCGGTGAAAATCGGTGAAAAGCGTTAATTTCCGCTACAGTTTATAACGAGGAACCCGACCCGAACCCAACCTGTACCCGTAACTCATTACACTTAAACCCTCTCACCTCTTATTCCCGAACAAAAATCTGCCCTAGCCGCCTCTCTCTCGACTTCGTGCCTCTCGATCTCTGTCCTCCGGCGACGACTTTCAGCGCCGTCAATACCGTCGCCGGTGATGACTTCCAGCGTCGACTCCGTGCCTCTCGATCTCTGCCTATCTCTCACTTCCTCATCACTCATTCACTGTGATCGTCTCTGGGCATTTGTTGTAGAGAGCGAGGGTGGTGGCGTCGACGGTGAGGGTTAGGAGAGGGGGGAGGGGGAAGGGGGAGACTCATTGTCGCTGAGCGTGGGGTTTGACGGAGGAGCAGAGTGAAGAAGGTGGGTTTTGTCGCTGGTGGTGTTCTGGGAATTCGAATGAACTGGGGAGAGAGAGAGAGCATGTGAGGAGATGGGCCTGGCTAAGTGGGAGTGTGTCAGACCTCGGAAGGAGATAAAAGAATGGCCCTAGGGGTAAATAAATAAAGATGGAAAAGGTTGAGTTACTGTTCCAAAATTAATTTTTTTAAGTTTTTAACTGCGGGAGATTTGTTTATTAACTGCGGGAGATTTTTTAAGTTACTATTCCAAAATTGAATTTTTTAAGTTTTTAACTGCAGGAGATTTGTTTAGTAAATTGGGTTTTTTGTGCCCAAGTTCTATATCCCGCTACTTTTAGGGTAAAATTCGCGTGGGGCTGTTTGGTTAGCACGGTAAAAGTATGACGTTAATTTTCATGATTGTTAGATTTTTATATGATTTTTCTTATTATTTAGCATATTTAAATATATTTATATTTGACCGATATTTGACTGCGCTATTTGCCGTTATTTCGCCGCAATAGCCCGCAATAGCCTTAGCGGTACCTCGCCGCGACGCGACGCGATCCGCTATCAGCGCAATAGCCCGCAATAGCCTTAGCGGTACCTCGCCGCGACGCGACGCGATCCGCTATCAGCAACCTTGATCCTAATGATATAATATAAAATGGTACCAAAGTGCTTAATATTTTTATTAAGGTACCCAGGAAAAGAAAATTTTAACTAGATTTATGTTTATTTCTTTTTGCTAATAACAAAGGGGGAGTTATATAGAAAATTTTAATTTTTTTACTAATGCTTTGATGCAGAGGGAGTAAAAGATTTTATTTAATGATTTTATGCAGGGGGGTTAAAATTTTTATATCTTAATAACTTATATTTGTCATCATCAAAAAGGGGAAGAATATTAGAAATCTTGACCTCAAGATTAGTTTATTTTGATGATAACAAATATTATATGTTGTATGTATTATGTGCTAACATTTGTTTTGCAGTATCAGAGCTATATCAACAATTATATTCAAAGAGATACTATCAGAGCTATATCAACAATTATATTCAAAGAGATACTCAAGACATAGATGAGTTCAAGGTAAAATGAAACAAAGAAGAAGATATATTTTATCGTCAAAATGTAATTTTACATTTTCTTTGCTTAGAAATTTGTACAAGCCTTGATCAATCACACACATGCACACACATAGTGTTAGAACACACTAACACATGCTTAATGTGTTGGTTAACAATAAAAATCCCCTATGTTAGCCATTAGAGTTTATAAATATTAAGTGAGTTAAAATATTTTATTTATACCCCTTAGCAATTAGAATCTGAAAAAACTCAAAAGATCAAAATTGTAAGTCTCTTCAAGAGCTTTCCAACAAATCTTAAATCCACTGTTTTAAAAAACCTCCGCCTAATCCGCT
The DNA here is from genome assembly GCF_001876935.1 of Asparagus officinalis. Classification (NCBI taxonomy): domain Eukaryota; kingdom Viridiplantae; phylum Streptophyta; class Magnoliopsida; order Asparagales; family Asparagaceae; genus Asparagus; species Asparagus officinalis. Next base: position 14,943,544 of record NC_033797.1, read on the forward strand.
TAGACGTACGTCTAGGTCTAGACGGTATCTAGGCCGCCTAACTAGCGCCTAGCGTCTAGGCGGTACCTAGATCGCCTAACTAACGCCTAGCGTCTAGGCGGTATTTAGGCTGTCCACCTAGATTTTACGAGCGTTTAGGAAAGCATTGTCTGCTTACGTGGATTGTACCATGTAGGTCTTGATTGTGATTTTATGTGTCGTAGCCTACACGTCCTCCAAACTCCATTAACCTCCAAATATGAACATCTCCACTACCTCCTCCGACCTTCAGCAAAACCTCATCGACCACCTCCACTACCTCCTCCGACCTTCAGCAAAACCTCATCGACCACCACTTAAATGAAGAAAGAAAAAAAAAACACCCAAAAACCGCTTAGGCGCCCACCTAGACGACTAAGCGTTGGGCGCCAAGTTTAACGCCTAGAAGCGCCCAGCGTTTAATGTAACATTGCTTAAATCACCTTATTCCGATATCGGACGAGAAAGTTACAGTCAAAATACTAAAAAGAAAATTTCAGAATCTGTGAGTTTACAATGTAGTCGATTACTATGCCTTGTAGTCGACTACTAAGCAATTTTCTGACTTCACAGAGTCTGTTTAGACTCAGTGTAGTCGATTACTATGACTTGTAGTCGACTACAGATGCAGTTTTTTCAGATTTTAGGTTTTGAATAAGTGACTGTTTATAGTCGTTTTGTGGATGTTAATTAGATTTAAAAGTATATCATTTCAGAGGCTATAAATAGGTTTAAACATCAGAAAATAAGCACCAAGTTTTGCACTTGTAAGATTCATATATTGTGTAAATTAACTCTAAACTTTCAGTTTTTTTATCTGTTTTTCCATAAAAGATAGTTTCTAATATTGACTTTATTCCTATCATTCTTAGAGCTTGTTTAGGCAATATTCAGAGTGTTAAAAAGATTGATAAGCCACTGTTACACGTTCACATCCACATCAAGGCTTATAGGATTGGAATTGTACATTGATTCAAGGAAGGTTCTCTCAGGTTTGAGAGGGTTGGTCTCTTGGTCTAGAGATCGGTGTGACGATTGACATGGTCTTGTCAATTGGGTTACAATTTGCATGGTCTTGCAAATTGGTCCGGTTTACTTTTGATTTTGTAAGGTTTCAAAATCATAATGACAACTCTCAAGCGGGATTTGCTTGGGGACTGGATGTACACCGGGAAGATTGAACCAGTATACATGCTTGTGTTTGTGATGTTTATTTTCTGAGATTGGTATTCTTTCTTTGCAATTTATAATCTACTTTGCAAACTCACCCTCTAGTGTTTAAGTGTAAAGCTTCCGTAGATTTTTATAAGAGCGCACTCTATTCTTAAGGGTCACGATCCTACACTTGGTATACATAAGCAAAAACAGGATCCTACAAAATATGGGACATCTTACATGTTTCAGGAAATAAAAGTTTGCATAAAGACAAGGAGCATTAACAAATGTAAGTTAATTTCTCAATGGATATAAAGGAAGTGCAGTATGAGACAATTAAGAAAAAAATATAATGTGATTGAAATGCAAAGGGACAAGCTATAAACTTGTACTGTCCTAAGATGAGGACACGAGAACCCATGGTAAAAATGATGAGATTATAAACAACAAAATTCAGCAAATTTACAATACTAACACTACAATGGCGTTTTAACTCCATATATTAGGGTCATACCTGGAACAACAGATCCATATTTGCATAAGATGACAGCAGCATAGTTGATCAGAGCAGCAGGATGGTTTTGATCTTTCAGAAGCAGATCTTGAAAACATTTAGCTGAAAGCTCAAGATTGCCACTGAAAGTATATAGTCATCAGATCATTCACACAAAAAATCAGAAAGAAAAGACCAATGGAAGATATAATAAAGACACTGTTCAACCACTGACCTTTGTTAATCTAAATAAATACACTGTATTTAATTGTGTAAGTTATAATAGCAGAGATTTGGAAACCATTTTCAATTGACAAGTTGTCTAACAAACATAAAGTGATTCCACAATTGTTAAGAGATCAACAATGACAAAGATATTACGACTACAGTTAACATTGGCAGACAAGTTGGAAGCATATACATAAAGACATCTTATTTTTTTCCAAAAGATTTAAACAAAACACAAAATTTTAAATGTTGTAAAGAGCAAGTTTGAGTAGTAAAATGAGCTAAGAAAATAATAACTTTGAAGTTCATAGACACTACATGTGACAAGAGCAACCTCCAAACCACCACCCTCCAACCCCCTCCCCCCCAACCCACCCATCAATAAATATGCCCCGTCACCTTGAACACACATAATTGCCACAAAAACAAAGAAGATAGGATATGCAGAAGTAAATTGAACCCAATAGCAATTTAAATTACACAACATCCTAGCAACAGAAACCAACTGATTTTTAACATCTTAATAAGAAAGTTAAAAGTGACAAGTGTCACAACAAATATAAGTAATATTGCAACGAACGGGAATAGAATGCCGGACATTTTTATCCAACTACAGAAATTTTTGGTATGCATGAAGGTGAAAAGCAAATGAATTTTGCAGTTCCTAATTGTAAAGTCATGAAGCCTAATTACAAATATTTCAACAACGGAACAGTTGTAGTAAACGCGAAGCAAACTGCAAAAGAAAAGTGATAAATACAATTCTAGAAGAGCATAAAAATTAAGAATAAGGAACATATAAGCCACAGGGCATGGGGAAAAAAATGTAAGCACATATAAAACCAAAGCACTTGAGAGGAAAGTAAGTATAAACCTCTGAAGATGTGCAATGCCAAGATTTGCAAGGGAGTCCAGGTAGCCGGGAACAATATCCAACAAAGATGATAAAACTGAAATTGCACTCTGAAGTGACGTGACAAAATCAGCGCAAGGCATAACAAAGTAGTGCCTATTCAACATTGTTGAATGGCCGAGAAATTAAGAATTGAAGAAAGAAAAACATCAACTGAACCTGCACACGGCCAGTCCTAAGAAGTACCAAACCAAGTGTGTTCCAAACTGATGCCTGTTTGACATCTAATTGCACAGAATCCTTCAGGTTTTTAAGGATTTCTTCTAATTCACACGTTTCAAGCTCTTTATCAGATGTATCCCCAGTATTTATTTGAAGAATACACTGCATTTTCAAATGGTGGATGTTAAGAATAGTTATATTTGTAATCCATCAAACTACATAAGACATAAGCATCATGTGCTTATAAACAATGTCACACACCTGTGCATGGTGTATGAGAACTAAAGAGAGCAATTCTGGTCTACGAATTTCTTCTTCGTCCCTTTGCAATATCTCAGCTGATTTTTCAAATGCTAAGACTGCCTACAAAGAATTTTTATGAAAAATGATACTCGAATGACAGTGAAAATTATTAAACTCGACGATAGGATGAGATTTAATATTTGCCTTCTGTGGTTGACCTAATCTCTGATACATTAAGCCAAGTATAAAATGTGCATGGGCATTCTTCGGCATCTTTCGCGCAATGTTTACCAAACCCTACAAAAACGGAACAGTAATCTCACGTACTATTATTGTAAATAAATATCTCAAGCAAGTTATAACTTCTAGGATTGTGTGGAACTGGCATGCCATGATGCTCTTTAAGAAAAAAATTCATGAATTAGTCCATTATCCATATGCTAGGGCATAAAATTCTCATGCTTGTGAAATAGAAAGGAATAACAACCGGTGGTAGGGCATAAAATTTTCATGATTGAAGACTCACAGCTTTCAGATTGCTAACTTTTTCCTCACGGGACATGGAAACTCCTTGACATTGCTGATCAAGATCTGTAGCATTTTGCACAATTAATTAAACATTCATCTTAATCTTTTTGGAAAAATATAATATATAGTCCGTTACCGTCAGCATCAATGGCGTCAGAATCTTTAGGTGCAATAGTATTTTTGGGTAGACTACTTTCATCATTGCCATTCCTGCATATTAATAGAGTTTTTTAAACGAATTCCTGCATCATCATAAAATTTTGAGGTAAAATCATTTTGCTGCTATTCAAGTGACCTGAATATAAATCCCCACTACACCCTGCATGCCCATAGGGACTTTGATTGCAGAAACTGAAAACTGTAATATAACCACTACTGTAACATGGCTTTAGAACTGAAGGCAAGTAGTGGTCATCAATGTGATAATATATATACACTTATCAGCCTACAACATGATGAATCGTGTGTCATGCGTAGTCTCAAATGCAAATTTATCAATATGACTAGACTGGAGGGAAAGAAAAAAAGCAATAGGATACTAAAATTTGCACAAAAGTTTCCCATTAAGAAATTAAGATATTCACTATAGGCTAAAGACATTCCAAATACTAAAAGTTGAACGCTTAACATGATTTTATTTTCAAACCCATCCAATCTAAAACCAATATATCATACTGAATATTTAAAACTCAATTGCTTTATTTCAGCGGTTATTTATAATATATTTAAAGAAACTATATTAACTTACCCGCAAAATGTAGCAACTTTAAACATAAATTAGAAAATTAGCCAAAACTATTGCAAAACATTAACGACGATATACAGAAACTGTATTAGCTTAGCCTCAAATATAGCTAACTCGCCCCCAAAATATAGCAATTTAAAAATAAATATCGCAAATTAACCGACGCTGAAATAAAAATGTAGCAATTTACTTAAACTTTGGGGGGAAAGACCTCAGCACCTGCAATTTGCAACTAGTTACCATTTATAATAATTAAAAATATTTAATACCACCTAATTCCAAACGAAGCATTTTTGAGATAAATTTTCAAAGGAACAAAACTAGGTCAAACCTTGCAGAAGAAGAGCCAGGCACACGAAGAGGGAGTAGGGCACAATCTTCGCCGTCGCTCTCAGGAGGATCGACGTTGAGATCGGCGATGATGGCGGGCTTCGGAGGAGGTCGGCGATCGGCGGCGCTTTTGTTATCGGCGACCGAATCGCCGGCGGGCGTTTCTGGCATTTCTCAGCTCGGGGTTCTTTCTCAGTGGGTTTGATAGTTTCTTGGGCCCTAATTTGATGTCACCCTAGAGGGCTTTTTTTAAGTGGTTTGTGATTTGGGCAAATTGCCAACAAGTGGGGGCCCAGTAATGGCCCAAAGCTAGAACTCAGGACGTTATTGCCCTTTCATTAGTTTTTGTCGTAGCTAATTATTAATAATCAAATTAAATCATATAGAACCTCGAATTTTGCAAATAAGATTAATAATAAAATAAATAAATAAGACAAGGAGTCTATATTGTTTACAAATTACAACTGAACATAAAAAATAATATTAATGAAATTAAATCATATAGAACCTCGAATTTTGCTAATTGGATTATCATATCATACTCCCTTTAAAATCACGAGTTCGGTAAAATCTTTCTATGCTCAATATTACCCTTCACTATTTTAAATATTTTATTTATATTTCAATCTATCATAATCATAATTATATCCTATCCTAATCCTACGTGAATTATCTATAGCTTAACAATTTTAAAAAAATATTAATAAAATATATAAAACATCTTCATGGTATTAGTTTATTAAGATAAATAAATTATACGTAGCTAACGTACTATAATACATAAAGTATTGTAAAAAAACCTAAAAGTTTTAAAATTGCACAAAATGCCCTGAAAAGTTTAAAATTATAAAAACTATCCCGACGTCTAAAAACTTAAAACAACAAACATGAAAACAAGAAATTAGCAACAGTTTACGAAGAATTTAAAATTTGTAGTTAAAATATTAATATCTCAAAAATTATAGAAATACCCTCAAAAGTTTAAATTACAAACAAGCACCTGAAATTCTAAAATTTTAAAACTTGCAAACAATATAAATGAATTCAATGGATTACCATAATGCACCTGAAAATTTCTGACATTTTAAAACTTAAAACAACAAACATGAAATCAATAAATTAACAGTAGCCTCCAAAGAATTTAAATTTTTTAATTAAAACCCTCAATATCCCAAAAATTATAGAAATACCCTCAAAAGCTGAAATTATATAAAAACAACCCTAACATTTTTTAAATTTTAAAATTTGTAAACAACAAAATATGAATTCAAGAGATTACCCTCATACACCTAAAATTTTAGAATTTGCCGAAATTAACCTCAAAGTTACAAAGTTGTAGAAAAAACTCTTTTAAAATTTAAAAATCATAAAAAAAACTCTAAATTTTTTAAATTTATGACCAGTACACATCAAATCTGAAAACTATTGGTAGACCGCTAAAATTTGAATTTTTCAAAAATTAATCTATAATTTTAACAATTGCAAAAAGCAACCTCAAAATATCAGAGTTGTAAGAAATATCGTGACATTTAAAAATTACCATCGATACATGAAACATAGAAGTTACAACTACCAAACTTAAAAGTAATTTTTAAAAAATACTCCTAAAGTTTTAAAAATTACAAATCACACCCTTAAAATTCAAAACCATAAAAAAAACTAAAATTTTGAAACTTGGCAAAGAAAAGTATAATTGTTAGGTATTCTTTCATTAAGATATATATATTTAATTTCCAATTTAGGTATTACTATCCCTGTTCAGCATCTAAAGATAGTTAAGTTGATACTGGTAAACAAAAGCAATAAGAATTGATTAAAAATATCCGGTTAGGGAGTAAAGTTTAAAAAAAAATTATAGCTTAAAAATTATTGTTACCATATAAATTAAAGCAACTGTATAAAATTTTATTAATAAGTTGGTCCAGCAAAACACATTGGTAACATTAATTGATAGATGTTTAAATCCATAAAAATAATAAAATGCTATAATATAATAGCTTAGCATTAATTAATTATAATCTAAAAATATTAATCTCTGATGTTAATAATATTTATAGGGTAAAAGAGTATAATAAATTACGTATGGAGAAACTATTAGAATATTCAGAGATATCCTTCAAAAGAATCAAGTTATTTTCATTGCAAATGGGAAATTAACGAAAATAAATCTAAAATTCAGAAAACGTTCATAAATTATTTGAATTGGCATTAACATAAGGCATGTCTATTAAAGAAATAGCAATTGAGTTACATTAAAGAATAATTTAATAATTTTATCTCAATCAAAGAAGAATTCTCTATGGAAGATATAAAAAATAGTAATTTATACTTTGTTCTTCAAATACTAAAGAAATTAAATATTAATATTATAATCTAAGGCAAATTGGCAATAAAAATACAGGTATTTAGTTTAGACCTTTGTGGAAAATAACAGGGATAGAGAAAATGTAATATTATTAACATAGCAAAAACTCTTATTGGATGCACATCAGAAGAATTCATTGTAGAGAAAAAAGAGGTAACTCTTAATCTTATTTAAGTAATAAATTAGAAACACAAAAGAATTCCATATATATAAGATTAATATTTATTCTCATTGAAATAAAAAAAACCAAAGTCTGTATTTTAAGAAGTTTGTGTTGAACATCGGAAATACATTTAACTTCTTTGTGAAGTTAAATGACAAGATAAAATATTAACGAGCCCACGAAAGATAACATCACAAAAAATACAACTCTAGCCTGATATCACAATCGAGTAGATGATCAAGACACTACTCTAGAATTGCCCGAGAAAAGGATAAAGGTGAGGAAGGATTGATCTTAGCTTAATAAAAAATAAAACAAAAGGAATAAAATATAATAATTTCTAAATATTTTATAGAATAATTTAATTATTTTGAGTGAATTTAGGAATCTTCAGAAATAAGTTTCAAGAGCTTTTTCAGTACTCTTATATGCTTGTGCAGATGGTTTTATCATATGAAAATATACTAGAGTTAGCATTAATCTTTAATTTATAATTTTTATAAAGCCTATCAATGATTAGGAACAAACTTTATATTCTCTTTTGTATCATTTTAGCATACTTTTAACCAATCATTTTACCTTATTGGTTTTAAATATTCATCTTCCTTGTATAACATTATTTAAATATTTTTAACTTTTGCAACATTGTACTTTCTCAAGTAAAACTTGGTTTCATGTCAGTCAAAATAATATAAAATTTTAAATTAGCTTCAAATTATATTTACTTTTTACCAATTCAAATATCAACATGAAAATTTAAAGTGAGCATAAACTATTAAAGTGGAACTGAGGAACAAATTTTAGTTAGATAGTAATCTAAAAATACTTAATCATGATATTTAACCACGTTCATTGCACGTGTATAAAACCTAGTTAAAAAAAAAAGAAGAGGATGAAACTGTTTTATATTTTTCTTGCTATTTATTTGTCATCTTGATAGTAGCTATGTCTCCTAATTTTGATCGACCTTGATGAATGTTCATAAGTAACTATTTCACAACTTAAACATATAGTTGTTTAAGTTGTGAAAAAAGAAGACGACCTTTGGAATCGTTTATTAGTTTTCGTAGCAATTAATGAATTAATTATTAAAAATTAGGAATCTAAACTAAAACAATTGATCATAAGAATAATAATATTAATCAAATAAAATCATACAGGATCCCCAATTTTGTTGATTGGATAAATAAGGACAATGAATGCCCTTTTTTATTTTTCTTGCTATCTATTTGTTATCTCGTTAGTAGCTACTTCTCTGGATTTTGATTGACCTTGATGAATATTCACAAATAACCATTTCATAATTTGGACATATAGTTTTCTCAAAAAAAAAACTTGGACATATAGTTGTTTTTGGTTATTAATGAGTTTGTTTTGGCGAGATGACTATGGTATTTGTTGTCTAATTATGATAAACGATTCTCAGCGGTTTTCATTCTCCACGTTTAATTGATAATAAAATCTATAAAGTAATAAAAATATAATATATCAAATTTTGGCTCGTGTATTTTTATCACCATGTTCTCCTTCGTCAAAACATTAGTGTTTGTGGAAAATTTGATGTAAAAAGACAATGAAAGAAAAATTGACTTGTATTCTCTCAAAATCGATTACAATTTGGATTCCGATTACAAAAGAGAGGAGAATGAATTTGATTCTCCCCTTTGTTTAATTCTGGGTTCTTCACGGTGGCGATGGAGTGCCTCCCTCGAATGCTCGCGTCGAGTTTGCTCTCCGTTGACGATCCGAACGTCTTGTTTCACTGGAACGTGGTCTTCTCCTCACGATATGACGTTGTGGAGTACTTGCAAAGCAAGTTTGAAACTCTGGACGAGTTGATAACTCAGATCGAGTTTAGAAACTCAGAACGAGTTTAAACTCTGTAACAGAGTTGATTTGAACCGAAAATCGATTAATAAGCCAGGGATGAAAGCTCCAAGGACTTTGTTGCTGCAGAAAGCTCCAAGATGCCCGATCAAGGATCCCCAAAGAGCCAGCTCCAGCCAGCCGAATATCTCTTCTTTGCTGACCAAAAAGAAGGATCCGAACTCAATTGAGTTTCGAGGTATTTATAGGGGATTAAGGGGGTGTAACCGCCCCCTTAATATGCTTCTCAATGGGCTGAGTGGGGTGTAACCGCCCCCCCATAAATCTCTCCATGATAGGGTAGTGATCCCCTAAAATCTTAGGGAGAAAACGGTTCTGAAACCGTTCAAATCGTGCTTGAACGAGTCAAACGCTGAAAACAACGTTCTGGGCCTGAACTGTGCGTTGGGCCTGTAAACGCACAGCTGAGCCTGTTTTAGGCTGAAAACGCACAGTTGGGCCTGAAAACGCACAGCTGAGCCTGTTTTAGGCTGAAAACGCACAGTTGGGCCTGTAAACGCACAGCTGAGCCTGTTTTAGGCTGAAAACGCACAGCTGAGCCTGTAAACGCACAGCTGAGCCTGTAAACGCACAGCTGAGCCTGTTTTAGGCTAAAACGCATAGTTGAGCCTGTAAACGCACAGCTGAGCCTATTTTAGGCTGAAAACACACAGTTAGGCCGCACAGAGATGAACTTTGCGTTTTGGACCTGGGATGCAGAGTTGAGCTCTGCATGAACTCTGCGTTTTGATGTTATATCACAAGGATGTCCTCTGCGTTTTGATGTTATAACGCTGGTTCGACCCGTGCGTTTTGACTCTGTAATGCAAAGGCGAACCTTAGGCGGGCTTGGCGAGCTTCAGGCTAAGTCCAATGTTCAGACGAAGTCCAGTCTTGCAGACGGTCTTCGGAACATGACTTGCTACGAAGAACAGGTCATAACTTTCAAACCGCAAGTCGGAATTGGACGAATTGTATATGAAAATCGGCTATCTCGACAAGACGGAGCCATCCGAACCAAGCCAAAGGCTTTAGTTCGCTTCCTCTGTTTCGCCAAATTCCTTACGGTTTGAGAGATATCTGCGTTTTAATATGAAGAGAGCGTCAATTTGTAGTCTCTTTTGCTAGAGCGTTGCAAAGATCGTCACCTTGTAACCTTCGTCTTGGCTCCTTGAAAATATAAGAGTCATCAGATTGTAACTCCCGATGTTGATTGTGAAGGCTGTTGAATTAGAGCTTTCATCAGTTGTCGTGAAGGTCGTCAGATTGTAACCTTCAGCGATCTACGTGAAAGTCTTCAAATTATGGCCTTCTGGAAGTCGTCAGATTGTAACTTCCATCATCGGTATTTGATGGGGGATAAGCTATCTATTGTGATTTTTAGACAGCCTACAATTAGACTTATGTGTTTTGATTGTTCAAAAAACTAAGACCAATGACGTCAGAATAGCACCATAATATAGTTCTTTGATATTTATGAAAGTTGTTTTCTTACCATATAGAATAGATTTTGTGACAATTTTTTATGCACGTTGCATTTTCGATGTGAAAAATTTATGTTTATTAGGTGTATTGTCCATTCGGCATAGTTGAATCGCTCAAGCAAAACAGGAAAGCATAATTTTCATGTTAGATAAAACTGACTTGAAGAGTAGAAGGTGATCGGGATGCGGTTTCGTAATTCTATACCACTTCATAGGGCGGTGGAATCCCCAAATTAATCATAGAAATCCCCATGAAGATGGTATAGAGCCACCCGCTCATAGGGGAACATCCACCTTGGCAAAGTGGTGTCACGTGACAACACTTTGCCGAGGGAACCTGTCCCGACTCCATTAAAAATCCCCCTCATACATGTTCCTTCCCTTCACTTATTCCTTTATCATAACAAAATAATTAGTTTTCAAAGTATGATCCCAAAGCAACCGAGTGTCATTACTTTGAGTGATAGTTTTATCAAAGGAAACCAATCTATAGTTGTCATCAAAAAACACAAATTTGATCCCTATCATGGTAGCGAGATTCATTTTTTAATGTATTTGTTTTTCAAGATGACATTGATTTGGCGATGAAAACATAGAAAATGCCTTTTTTTGTAATAACATCGATAAAAAACAAGTTGTAGAATAAAATGAGTGATATTTTGGCTCAATGACAGCTTAGTGACATCTACTTCTCTATAGACAATCCAAATAACTATTGTTTATACTACAGTAAATATTGTAGCATGAACAGTAAATCAGGTCTAATTTTCTACTCGAAGTTACTATGCATGTTGTAGTAATTTACTGTATCATAAACAATGAATTAAATATGCTCCTCCGTACTTAAAGTTTCTATTTATGCTACAGTATTTTACTATATCATAAGCAGTAAAGCAAATTAAACATATTAAAACTTGGATTCTTCTTTAAGAATAGAGGAGTAGACATGATTTCTAAAATAAATATATTAAAACTTGGATTCTTCTTTAAGTATAAAGGAGGAGATATGATATCTAAGTTTAAGCATACAATAATTGTTATAGTCATTTTAGTGATGGACAATAATATCTAATCAATGATAGATAAGTGTCCCACGTTATGTATAATCAAATCAGTCTCTCAAGTTAATTAGATGGCCAACTTGGTCGACTTGACACGCGACATCTTACGAGGACGACTCAAAAAGCATCTATTTTGGCAACTCGATAAGCGTCACATGTCAGTGGCTTGAAAGGCATCACATGTCGACGACATGAAAGGCGTTACGCATCAACTCCTGGCTACCGCCTAATCACTTTACTCGGCAGACTCATCGACCGACACCTTGCGGGGGCGACTCAAAAGGTAATACTTCTTGACCATCTTACGAGTCAAAAGGCGATGAAATACCTCGAGCCTCGAGCCCCCTCCTGTGCACTGATGATCAATCACCTCTCAATAAATGTCATTAAATGCATTATAGGTGACATCATTCCTCTTCCTCCAATAGTATTTATGACACATCGGATTACGTTGGCACCGCATACCCCTATCACTTTGCATTAAACACCAAAATGAACTCTTCTCCACTCGCCGGCCGACACCTGTAAAGTTGAGA